>NC_052613.1:13737409-13807515 GCF_016545825.1 Eucalyptus grandis
AGTTAACCAAAACTCACACTTACTGAACTTGGCATACAGCTCGTGTTCTCGCACAATCTGAAGCACCATCCTTAAGTGTTGTTCATTATCCTCTGGACTCTTCGAATATACTAAGATGTCGTCGATAAACATGACCATGAACTAGTCCAAGTACTCCTTGAACACTCGATTCATCAGATCCATGAAAGCAACTAGGGCATTGGTTAATCCAAATGGCATTACGGTGAACTCATAGTGACCATAACACATATGAAACGCCGTTTTCGGTATATCCTCCTTCTTAATCCTCAACTAATGGTAACCTGTCCTTAGGTCAATCTTGGAAAATATCAAAGTTCTCTGTAGCTAATCAAATAAGTCATCGATTCTTGGCAACAGATACCTGTTCTTGATTGTCACTTGATTGAGTTGCCGATAGTCGATGCAAAGATGCAACGAACCATCCTTCTTTCTTACAAATAGAACTGGCGCTCCCCAAGACAATGCACTAGGACGAATAAATCCTTTGTTCAACAACTTATGCATCTGAACCTTTAGCTCTTTTAATTCTGATAGCAACATATGGTAAGAAGCCTTAGAAATTGGCTCCATCCTAGGGGCCAACTCAATCACGAACTCTTATCTCTTTTTCTAGGGGCAAACCAGGCAACTCCTTAGGAAAAACATTAGAAAATTCCCGCACGACGGCAATGTCCTCCATTCTTGACTCCTCAACTGACGTATCAATCACGATTGCCAAATAACCTTGGCAACCCACATCCAACAATCGGATTGCCTCAAGTGACGAAATTAAAGTAATTAAGAGTCCTCCTCGATTTCCAACAAACTCAAAACTACCACCCGCTAACGGGTTAAACTGAATCATGTTACGATAACAGTCTATGGTAGCTCGTTGCTTGGTGAGCCAATCCATACCTATAATCATATCAAAATCAAACATCGCTAGCACAATCAAATCTATTCTTTCCTCTCAATCACCAAGCACTAACTTGCAACTATGACACCCTATCGCAGACAACACTTTATCCTTTAATGGAGTGGATATAGTAATCACCGCTTCCAACAGTTTTGGAATTAACCCTACTGACTTAACAAACTGCTTAGCAATAAATGAATGCGTGGCTCTAGGATCAAATAAAGCATAAGCTGCATGGTCGTGCAATGAGACTGTACCTGTAACCACATTTTGTGAGTTCTCCGCCTCCCTTCTAGTGACAGCATACATCGTTCCTTGTACCGAAGGCCTACTTAAAATACCTTGATGTGTGTTCTGTGATGCACTCCCTGCTAACTGCCCTATTTGCGGTAGTGGCACCTGTGCTCCCATGGGCCTACACAGACAATTCTTCACCTAGTGGCCATGATGGCCACATCCACAGCAAGCTCCCATTCTAGCAGGACATGGGGCTGATCCATGCTTCCTTCCACAAAATCGGTACACACCATTTGTGTTGGGTGCCGGCTTCCTAATACCGCATTTTCTATTGGGAGGGATAGAATACTTTCCTCTCGTCATCGGCCTCTTCCCAAACCGATTGTTATCTCTGTTGGGCACAAACCACAACCCAGATGTGACTACCCGCTCATTTAGATCCCTCTCAATCAGCTGGGCTCTCTCATTGAATTCGCCATAGTCCTTGATGTTAGAGAAAACTCATTTATTGTTTTGAAGTTGACAAAACATTTCCAAAAGACTAGTCTGAAGACTTGCAGACTCTAATGTTATAGTTTGAAGAACTCCAGACTCTATTGTCAAAATGTGAAGACCGCTAGAATTTAATCTCAAAGTCTACCATCACTGACAATTTCCAGACCGAAGAATGAAGACTTATCCAGATGCGGGATTATCTTCAAGGATTCAATTCGTGTGGTTTTTGGAAGACCTTATGGCTAGATATAGCATCTACTTGATTGTTCTTATTTGAATCAACTCCGATATGAAGATCTTTTGAAAGACGAGGTATACTTGGAAGTTTCTACTTTTGAAAACTAAGATCCTCATTTTTATGGGCAAATAGGATTGACGGGCTTTCGTCACAAATCTTCTAACCACTCGAGATCACCTTAATTGATTATGTCCAACGGGTAGATTGGAAGGATTCCTTTGGAAAGTGCCAACGGTCGTGGAGGCATGAAGGAATATTTAAGGTAGAGCCTCTAGTTGTTCGAAAGAGTGCGTGAAAGAAAATTTTCAAAGTCTGAAGCTTCTTAGTTCCTTGCTATTTCATTCACTAAGCTCAAAGTTGTATACAAAAGAGAGAAACTCATAGTGAGACTTTGGGAGAGACCAGTAGAGACTCTTCACTGAAAAAGTCAAAGATCACAAGTTGTAAAATCTCTTTTGATTCATAGTGGAATCTAGCCAGTGAGCTATCAACGCGGGAGAATAGACGTAGGCTTGATCTAAGCCGAACCACTAAAAACCTTGTGTTCCTATTCTTTCCTTAACTCCTTACTTTTATTCTTAACTTTATTTGTTTGCTCAAAGCTGAATATGTTCATAGTCGGTTTTGTTTTAAAGGCAATTTACTTCTTCTAAGTCTTGCGAAAATATTTATTTACACCTATTCACCTCCCTCTAGGTGCTTGTACTAGCCCTTTCACTTGAGGTTCAGCGGCACCAACTGGTCCTTAATCTCCGGCTTCAATCCATCTCTGAACCTTCTCACTCTATCCACTAGGTCTTCAATCAACCTCGACGCATACTTCGACAACTCGGTGAACTTCGCCTCATACTAATCTACGGTCATATGATTCTGGCAGAGGTGCTAAAACTTAGCCATCTTCTATTCTCGAGCATAGTCCGAGAAATATTTCCCATAAAACACTTTGACAGAGGCATCACACTCTGAGACCATACCCTCGGGAAACACTCTTCCTCCAATGGCCTCCCATCACATGCTTACGTTACCCTACAGCTGATATATGGATAGGATCACTTTGTCCTCCTCTGAGCATCTCAGTAGTGTAAAAGCCTTTTTCAACCCTCGGACCCAAATGGTTGCAGCCTCGAGGTCACCTGCTCCAGTAAACTTTGGTGGCTTCAGTTTTAGAAATTGTTCCATAAGCTTGTGCATAGGCCGCTCACCATTCCCATTTTCAGGTGGGACTTCAACGGCAAAGTGCGGCAAGCGGCAAGCATTGGCGGTAGCAATGGCAGCAACAGCTTGATTCTGAGCTTGCTACCCAACCATGTTCCCCAAGGTCTCCAGGGCTTGCAGGATCCCATCAACCCTAGGATCAATTAGTGTCCTCCCTCTGGCACCCGCTTGCACCAGTGCTTTCCCTCTAGCACCAGCCGATCTCGATGCCCTTTCTCTAGCACCAGCTCGAGTCGGTGCCCTTCCCCCGACACCTATCAAAGCTGTTATGGCCTTTCTCCGAGGGGCCCTCCCGGGATCACTCATCTCGTAAGGTCCTTACAAAAACCTGCTTTCCAACTCCAACAAGGAAATAGAAATCTGAGCAACCCGCACAAAACAATCAATCAATCATAAGCATAAGTATAAAGAAAAACTGTTTTTCCTATCTAACTATCTCAAAACCCATTTGCCTATATACTTAACCGTATGTTTTCCAAATCAGTTACTTCTATTCCATAGGAGTTATAGACGGGTAGAAACCTCAACTTAAGTATTCTTAACATATGGGGTTATGCAGCATATACTTACGAACCCTCTTACAAATATGGGAAATTAGGTTCCGGATGCAAGAAAAACATTTTTATGAGATAATGTGCTTTTTCGGAATCAGAATCTCTTTCTTCCAGCGATGAAAATGCATCTTCAGAAGGCTATCAAAGATAAGGCTATGACCTTTAAACATGTTCCTGATGTGCCCATGAATAGAAGACTTCAACGAAGCTGGAACATCCATCCTTCTATATTTGATTGATGGAGATTTTCTAGTTTTTGTTGTCTTTTGTTTCCTTTTGTTGTTGTTGCTCCTTTTTTTCGGGAATCATGGCACCCTTACACTCGTTCTAGACTTTTGTCTTCTTGAGTGTCTGTTTTTGTTGGTGCCAGGCCTCCCTCTTGTATTCTTTCTTGCAAAATCAATATATTACTTACCTTTACCAACAACAACCAAAAAAAACATTTTTATGAGATAATCAGAATATTCGAAAAGGTATGTGTTTATAGTGAGCAAGAAAGTAGGATTATAACTGAATTTATACCACGGGATATCATATTCTTAGAGAATGAATTTCTTAAGAATGGCGAAATAAGTGAGGGTTACTCCTATTTGAAACGTTAAATCAAGATAATGAACTTAATGGAGTTTGTCCAAGTGAGAGTAATGTGAGAAATGAAGAATTAAATTTAACTCAGTCTCAATTACAACCACCTGATAAAATGATATCATCATTATCTAATCCAAGTGAGAGCATAATAGAGAAAAATGTGCAAAGTGTACAATCTCTCGTACAGCGAATAAGTCGCAAAAGTATTCATCGTCAACATTTTGACATCAAAGAGAAACTTTCATGGTTGCTCTACAAGATAAAGATAAGCCAAGGAATGTAAATGAGACTCTAAATTGTCCTAATAAGGAAAAACGGATGCATGCAATAGAAGAGGAATTTGAGTCAATGAATTCAAACTTTGTTTTGAGCAAATGGTCCTTAAGAGGCCTGAAAGACACCAATTGTTCGCATGTTGGGAACATTGTGTCAATCCTAATTTTATCATTCTGCTTTATTAGGGTGTGTTTGTTTGTGTTTTTCGTTCAAAAATTGTCCGAGGAACAAAAATAGAAAAAACTATTTCTTTACGTAAAAACAATTTTTGACCAGAAAAATGCATTTGGTAAACTTGTTCGGGAATAAAAAAAAAAAAAAGAACAAAACACGTTTGATAAATTTGTATTCTTTTTTTCTTTTAATTTTTTAATATATTTATTTTATTTTTCCTTTTTTTCTTTCTTTTTATTTTTATTTTTTTCTTCTTTTGGTCAATCGCCGGCCTCGGCCATGGGGCGATCGGCCGACAAGGGCCGCGGCCTCGCCTTGGCCGGGCGAGATCGGGCTCGCCTAGATCCTGGCGAGGCCGAGCTCGCCGACCATCGGCGGAGTCGCACGCGGTGGCCGGCTAGGCGAGCTCGGCCTCATCGGATGCAGGTGAGCCTAAGCTCGCCAAGCCTCACCCGCGCCAGCAACACTCGGCCTCACCGGGGCCGGCGACGCTCCGGTGAGGTCGCTAGCCCTCGACGGCGGTCGCTGGTCATGGCCGAGGCCGACGGCGGCCAAAGAAAAAGAAAAATAAAAGAAAAAGAGAAGGAAAGAAAGAAGTGTTTCTCCAAATTGTTCAAGAAACAAAAAAACAAGTTTTTTGGTTTCTTGTTTCTTTTCCAAATTTGTTCCGGGAACAAAAAAAACATATTTGGAACAAAAACGCAAACAAACGCGTTTTGTTCTTTTTTGTTCCCGGGAACAAAAAACAGAAAATCTATCCATGAACAAAAATGAAAACACAATCATGCACGCCCTTAAGTTCTTCCTTAGAGCATACTCGTAAATGCTCCATACTGGGTCCCGGTATTGGTTAGGCCATTTTTAATTGCAAACCCCCATTCGAGATTCAGAAGTTAACTATGTCAAAGAAAGAATGGGTTAGTATATCATAGCAAGAAATCACCATACAAACATGAAGTACCTTCAGGTTTATGAGAATTCCTTCCCTTAACGTGTCCCCCGTTGAACACGGGTAGCTAAAGTAGCAATGTAGTGCCCAGCGTACGACTCTCCGGCTATGTAAAAATCACTCTTGTTGGAGAAATCTCTCTAGAGTGTTTTGAAGCTGACAAAACGTTTCTATCAGTCTAGTCTGGAAACTGTGTAGATCCTTGTACTTAGAGTTTGAAGAATTTCATATCACCAGACTCAGCACACAAGACTCAAGACTCAAGACTATTCTCATTGGCGGTTTCTAATCCAGCGACGAAGGCGATCGAGCTAATGTGTTCGGTTAAGGATTTGGTCTTATCGATTGGAGAAGATCTCTTGGCCTGGATTTGATATAACGGAGTTATTTATTCGAAATCAAGATCGTTTGAAGATCCGATGATTGACGAAATATTCTTGGAAGGTTCTATTCTTTGAAACCAAGATCCTGATTGTATGGGCGAACAGGATTGATGGGCTATCGACATGTTCCTTTAATAGCTCGAATGATCTTCTTAATTGATTCGTCCAACGGAAGATTGGAAGAATTCCTTTGGTAAGTGCCAACGGGTATGATGGCATAAAGGAGTATAAAGGAAGACGTTCCGGTTGTTCTAGTGGGTGCTCGATAGAGAAATTCCGAGTTTGAAGCTCCTTGATTATTAGTCGATTCATATTGAGCGAAACTGTACACGCAAAGAGAGTCTATACTTAGTGATACCTTGAGGGAGTGGTAGATCTTCTACACCGAGAAATCAAGGAAGAACAGTACTTTAATATCTCTTTGTTCATAGTGGAATCCAGCCAGTGGGCTGTCAGTGCAGAAGAGTGGACGTAGGCTTAAAATAAGCCGAACCACTATAAACCTTGTGTTCAAATTTTCTCTTCCCTACTCTCAGTTTTATTTTGATCGTTGTTTGTTTATTGACGAGAAAAATTGTCTCATTTCTATCAACTGTCTAGTATTGTGAGATTGTCATAAGAAATTACATTTTATACCTATTCACCCCCCCTCTAGGTACTTATACTAGCCATATCAATTGGTATCGAGCTCGTGTACTCACTTTATTTGAAGTGTTTTACTTGAGTAAAAGATACATGGCTAGTATGCTAGCTCCAAGGTGGTGGAAGGGCAATACCAAGACCCTCCTTACTTTGATGGAAAGGACTACAACATCTGGAAAAACAAAATGAAAGCATTTCTTCGATCAAAGGATCCTCTGGAATGGGACGTTGTAGAAAAATGAATCACTCCTAAAGTTGCATCTGTCTCAGAAAGAGGGAAAGAAACTGTTGAGACCAGCGGAATGTCTTAGGAAGAGATAATCAAGAGACAAACTCTTGACGCATAAGCTATATATTCTTTATATCGTGCCTTGTCACCTACTGAATATAACAGAATATCTTCTTGTGTTACAGCAAAAGAAGTCTGGGATAGGTTACATATCACCTATGAATGGGCGATCGAGTGAAAGAGACCCGAATCAACATCCTTCTCGGTCAATATGAAGCCTTCAAAATGAGACCGGAGAATCTATAACCGACATGTTTAGCCGTTTACGAAATTGTAAATGGTCTTGAAAATCAAGGACAACCAATTTCTAATCCCATGAAGGTAAACAAGCTCTTGCGTGGACTCTCCAAGGATTGGAATCACATAAAGACTTCAATAAGAGCGACGCAAAGAATCATGCCACTATCTGTCGACCAGCTGGTTGGAACTCTTCGGTCTTATGAAGTGGAACGAATTAACAAAGACGAAGATCCAAAAGGTAAGAAATCCATTGCATTAAAATCAAATGATGATTCGATGTTACAGATTCCGAAGATGATATGGACGATGAGGAGCTTGCCCTCATGATAAGAAGATTCGGAAAGCTGAATAGAAAAGGAAGAAGATTGAACTCAAAGAAACAAAGCTTTCAAAGACAAGGACCAAGTCATTAATGATGATGAATCAAACAAAAGATGTAGTTTGCTTTGAATGTAAGAAAAGGGACACATCGGACCTAACTGTCCTCTTCTAAAAAGAAGAAAGGAAAAGCTGAAAAGTCTCGAAAGGCTCTCAAAGCCGAAACACGGGTGATCTGAGTGTGAAGAAAGTGATTATGAATATGCCAATTTGTGTCTGATGGCGCAATCAGACTCAGAATCAAACTCTGGATCAGACTCAGACAGTGAATTTGAGGTAAGTAATTTTAAAATTCCTGTCAATGTTTCTAAGTATATTGATGAGCTGTGTTTTAGTCTTAAGACTTCTCTTAAAAAGGATTTCCGAACTTAAAAAGGAAAACTCTGTTCTAAAACAACAGGAAAACGTTTTGAAAGAAAGAGTTAAATGTTTAGACATGAATGTCTCTACTCTTAAAGAAAGTGAAGAAAATCTTTTGAAAGAAAAAGCTCTTTAAAAATTGAATCATCAAATATTTCAAAGAAATTTTCAATAGGATCGAGAAACTTGAAAAAAATTCTTTCGGCTCAAAGACCTTATTTCAATAAGTCGGGTTTGGGTATGATAGCGGAAACTATTCCCTTGATTGATTTTCCTAAAGTAAAAGAAAGAATTAAGCAAAGACCCTCAGAGAGGCCTACAAAAATCATTTCAAGAAGGTTTTGGAAAGTCTCGTAGGTCGAAATGCCCTCGGGTGTTCAAAGTGCAATAGCAGGATCACTTTGAAAAGAGTGTCCTATGGTTTGGAAACACTGTTAAGAAAACATGGGCTAATATTGTTTATCTTACTAACACCAATGGACCCAAGAAAATATGGGTACCGAAGAAAGCTTGAGACTCTCTTTTAAATGCAGGTCTCCATCAAGAAAAATGTAAAGTGGTATCTGGACAGTGGATGCTCAAGACATATGACAGGAGACTCAAATTGCTTTATAAAGCTCGTTCAAGTAAATGGTGGAAAAGTCTCATTTGGAGGAAACAGCAAAGGAAGAATTATGGGATTTGGAACTGTGAAAATTGGAAATCTCACAATAAGTAATGTTTCCTAGTAGAAGGACTCAATTACAATCTTCTCAAAGATCACCAACTATGTGATCTGGTTTTAAGATCTTCTTTCAAGAATGAATATGTTTGGAACTAGTAAAGACTCTACTCAGTCTTTCATGGGTCGAAGGCATGGAAATATCTATCTCTTGGATGTAAAACCGGATGAATCGCAATGCTTAATTTCAATTCAAGACGAAGCAAGCTTGTGGCACAGAAAGCTTGGTCACATCAATATGAAGCAATTAGCCAAAATTTCATCAAAGCAGCTTGTTCGTGGTCTACCCAATTTATCATACCAAAAGTCTAATCTATGCACTCCATGTATATTGGGAAAGCAGGTAAGAAATTCATTTAAGCCAATAAAGCATGTCTCTACTAATCATGTACTGCAGCTGCCGCATATGGATCTCTTCGGACCAACCGTAACCCAGTATTGGAGGAAAGAAATATTGCTTAGTAATCGTGGACGATTACTCCCGATTTACTTGGGTATATTTCCTTGCAAGTAAGTTTGAAACCTTCTCGTATTTTGAAAATTTTGCTTAAAAGGTTCAAAATGAAAAAGGATGTGTTATTTCAAGTACAAGAACAGACCATGGAGGTGAATTTGAAAATCAAGATTTTACAAAATTTTGTGATGAATCTGGCTTTAAGCATGTGTTCTCCTCTCAATACACTCCTCAGCAAAATGGAGTTGTAGAAAGAAAGAATAGATCTCTTCAAGAAATGGCTAGAACTCTTTTAATTGAAAGTAAGATTTCTTCACGATTTTGGGCTGAAGCTGTTTCAACAACGTGCTATATCATAAATAAAGTCTTTTTAAGACCTATTCTAGAGAAAACCCTTATGAGTTATTCAAAGGTAAGAAGCCTATTGTTTCGTACTTTCATATGTTTGGTTGCAAATGCTTTATATTGAAAAATGCAAAAGATCGAGTTGGTAAATTTGAAGAAAGATCAGATGAAGGCATCTTCCTTGGATATTCTACATCAAGCAAAGCCTACAGAGTCTATAACAAGAAGAGTCAATCAGTGGAGGAATCAATGAATGTCAAATTTCAAGATTCAATGCAAAATGAATCCGGTCAGACTCAACATGAAGAGTCTGAACCTGCTCCAGACTCTCCAAAGCTTACAACTCAAGAAGCATCTCAAACTCTGGAAGACCAGCATCAAGTTGTTCTTAAAGATTCAAGTAAAGAAAGAGATCATCAACCAGACAAATCAACCAGTAACTAGAAGCATAAGTCCAGTCATCCCAAAGATCTCATTATCGGCGAAATTAATGAAGGAATTCGCACTAGATCCAAAAGGCGCGAAGAGTCTAGTGATGTGGCTCTCATCTCTGAAATTGAACCAAAAAGCATAGAAGAAGCTTTATCGATGAAAGCTGGATTGAAGCTATGCAAGAAGAGCTCGGACGCAGTTCAACATTAATGATGTCCGGGAATTGACATCTAAACCAAAAGGTAAAAGCGTTATTGGAGCTAAATGGGTGTTCGAGAACAAGATGAATGAGAAAGGAAAAGTCGTAAGAAACAAAGCAAGACTCGTGGCCAAGGGATATACGCAAGAAGAAGGGATAGATTATGATGAGACTTACGCACCAGTAGCAAGGTTAGAAGCTATTCGATTATTGCTTGCTTTTGCTTGTTATAAAAATTTTAGGTTATTCCAAATGGACGTCAAAAGTGCCTTCCTAAATGGATTTATCCATGAGGAAGTTTATGTGGAACAACCGCCAGGGTTTGAAGACCCAAAGAAGCTGACTCGGTCTTGGTGAAAAAGGCCTTGTATGGTTTAAAGCAAGCACCTCAAGCATGCACAGACTAAGTAAGTTTTTAATATAGAATGGTTTTGTCAAAGGTAAAGTAGATACTACTCTATTTATCAAAAAGGAAAACAAAAGCTTTTTACTTGTTCAAATATATGTGGATGATATTATTTTTGATCCTCTAATGAAAGTCTCGTGCAAGAAATTCTCTAAGTCTATGCGGGATGAGTTTGAAATGAGTATGATGGGAGAGTTAACCTTCTTTCTTGGACTTCAAGTAAAACAATTGAATGAAGGAACTTTTATTCATCAAGAAAAATATGCTAATGATCTTGTCAAAAGGTTTGGACTGGAAAAGTGCAAAAAGACCGACATATCGATGTCAAGTTCTTTGAAGATAGACAAAGATGAAGAAGGGAAGAAAGTTGATCAAAAGCTGTACGGGGGAGTATCATCGGTTCACTTCTTTATCTTACCCTCTAGACCTGACATTTTGTTGAGTGTTTACATCGTGCTAGGTTTCAATCAGACCCTAGAGAATCTCATCTCAGTGCTGCGAAACGTATTATTAAATACGTTGCTTCATCTTCAAGCATCGTTTTTGGTATCCTAAGAAGGAGACTTTAATCTTCTTGGATATTCAGACGCTTGAATCTAGCCGGTTGCGAGTTGATAGAAAGAGCACCTCGAGAACTTGCCAATTGCTTGGGAACAGGACCGTGTATTGGTTTTCAAGGAAACAAAACACTGTGGCTATCTCTACAACAGAAGCATAGTATGTAGCTCTTGGAAGTTGTTGTTCGCAAATTCTTTGGATAAAACAACAGCTACAAGACTTTGGAATTGAAGACTCATGCACGAGATTAGATGTGACAACACCAGCGCAATCAATCTTACTAAAAATCCAATCCTTCACTCAAGGGCAAAGCATATAGAGATTCGACATCACTTCATTAGAGATCATGTTCAAAATGGAGAAATCTCGATTCAATTTGTTGAGTCAAAGAGCCAACTAGCGGATATATTCACAAAGCCTTTAGAGAATAATCAATTCGATATCATCCGTTCCAGACTCAACATTTTGAAGCTTGAGGAAATCAAAGTCTAGAGACTCTCAGTCTCTCAGACTCAAACATTCACGGCTATAGACTGTAAGTTGTTTTAATATTCAATCTCGAAAAAGTACGATCATTCATTCAGTTATATTTGATTTATCTTTAATTTCCGGGAAAAACGGAATCTTGTCCTTTCAAAAAGATAACCTCTATTTAAAAATGCAGTTATCGTTCTTAAAAAGGGACGACTGTTCACTTTCCTTTATGTCGATTGGTTTTTTTTTAACTGGGTTATATATATACATTGAGTTGTTTTCTTCGCTTAACTCCAAAATCCTAAAAAGGCATTCTCCTCCCAATCTTGTCTCGACTTCGTGTTCATCTTCGAGAAAGTTGTCATCTTTTCTTGGGAAAGCGAGTCAAGGAATCTTTCAACGACAAGAAACGATGTCCTCGAGAAAGTCTTCGAGAATCGCGAGCGGGGACCACAGAGAATGAGGGAGGGTCCTACCCATTTCGATCTCACCAGGAGGAAGAGTTACCGAGACAACAACGAGCCCGATTCACTCTCAACCACGTCAATCTCCAACATCTACCCCACGGGGTGTGGGACAACAAACCGCAGGAAGAAATAATCGAGAACGGCACTCGTAAGAGTCCAAAAACCCTCTTTTATTTACAAGCTCTATCGTGCTTTGAAAAGCATAGGTACATCGCTGAACCATGTAGATGATTTCCTTAAAGACAAAGGGTATGGAAATGAGTATGTCTTTTTGCGACAGATGGAGGATTTGGGAATTGCTCCCAAAAGAAAGGCTGAGGAAGCACTTGCAAACATTCCAAGTGACCTCGTGTAGGGGGATTGAATCCATGATGGGAATGACGATGATAAACTGTTTAGTGAATTCCAACCCGGATGGGTGTTCTTTGCAGAAAGGTGAAGGGAAAAAGAACGGAGTTGTTCAAATCGAAGGAACAAGAGGATCTGTTCTTCAAATTGTTGAAACGTGGGGTGATAAACCCCAGGAGTGTTGATTTTGACTTTCTGAATGCCATCAATGTGAACTTAAAGGAGAAGTTCAATCTACTTCAACTAGAGCAATTTTGCTCTGACACTCTGACGGCTATGCACAATTGACAGCATATTTCTATTCGAATCTCAGCTTTTTAGATGCGAATAAAATATCCTTCAATGTTCGAGACCAAGACTATGGTAGATGTGGACATGTTGAGACATAATTGGAGTTGAAAGAGGACGATATCAACCGATCAAGGTTTCAATCGCTCGTACCACACTTTGGAACTCGTCAAAGACAGGAGGCTGAAGGGAGAATTACCTACACAAGAATGCATGCCAACAACATCTTACTGCACAAAATCGTGATTAACCTGTCTCGGGCCAAAATCAACATCCAAGACAGACGTGTCTAACTCGAGGCGAAATTGATGTACACGATCAATTCGGGGAAGAAGTTCTCTCTCCCTCACACCATTCTCTTCCACATGTACGGAGCGATGGTGAAGGACAGGGCCGCTTGCCTTACTCAGTCTTGTGACCAAGATCTTGAGACACTTGAACATTGAACCTCCATAGACTCTTTGTGTTCGACCATGCGAAAAAATGGTGGTGGGTTTGAAAATGCTAACAAAAATGCGTCTGAAAGAGCTTGATAAGGCAATGGAGAAGTTCAAAGTGAAAACTCCAGTTAAATCTCATCCAGTCTCTTCTGCGTTGAAAAGGAAAGGGAAGGAGCCCATGGGTGCTCCATCCAAAAAGAAAAGAGCTCTAAACTTAGAGGATGAAGATGAAGAGGATGAACTCACTATCTACGCCTTAGCATTGAAAAAAACTGGTCGTTCTCGTATCCGAATCAACGAACGACGGGGAGAAAGGAAAAGAAGCGAGAGGAACAAAAACGAGAGAGAAGCGAGAGGAGAAAGAAGAAAAAGAAAAAGAAGCGAGAGGAGAAGGAAGTTGAAGAAGAAGAAGAAGAAGTCAAAGAAAAGTCGCGAGATGAAGTCGGAGAGAAAGGCAATCAAGATCTTTGTCGAGCATAACCATCACTCTTCCCAATTGAGGCCTTAGAAACAGGGGGAGATGACGAGCAAGGAAGGACTACATCATATCATGTTCACAGTGAAGGTGTGAGTCGCTCGCAAGCAAATCCAAAAGATATTCAGGCTTCTCAAATGCCTGAGGAAGGACATGACACCTCAATGCCAAATCTGCGCGATTACACCGAAGTTCCATCGTCGCCGCCTTTACTCCATCTAATAAAGCAAATGCCAGCACTTGACGGACAATACCGTAGATTTTCGTCGTATCCTTGATCTTCTTCTCGGAAATGCGGGGTCAAATATATGCTTTGGAATGTGAACTTCAAGTTCGAAGAATGCTGGTCAAGCGTCTTCATTACCCCGTCGGATCAAATGCAAGACCTCGCTCTTCAAATTCAAGCAAATGCCAAAGGAGTAGAGGTGGCACGTCTACGGGAAGACTTGAAGAGGTTTGGAAGGCGTCGTACGTCGATGGGAGATTTCCAGCTTGTGCGCGTTCCCAAGCGAGACTTGACTCTTTCTCACCTTTTAATGATGACAAAAAGGGGAGAATTGCCAGCTTTGAACCGAACTAAAATTTGACTTTGTTTTTAATTTTAGTTTGTTTGGATATTTATTTAGTATGACTTGGGTATGGTGGACTTGGTAAATTTGACTCACTTGAATGTGGATTTGAAATTGATTGTTGCATTTATATCAAGTGTTATTGTATGGCTTTACTCATGAAAGACTAACCTATTTTCTGTGGATGCAGAGTCTAATTGAGTCATTAATCTTTATGAGATATCCATATTGCTTGAGTAATGTTTTTGCAGGTCAAAGTTGTTCAAATCTACAGAAAAGTTTTGTCACCATCAAAAAGGTGGGGATTGTTGGAGAAATCTCTCTAGAGTGTTTTGAAGCTGACAAAACGTTTCTATCAGTCTAGTCCGGAAGCTGTGTAGATCCTTGTACTTAGTGTTTGAAGACTTTCAGATCACCAGACTCAGCACACAAGACTCAAGACTCAAGACTATTCTCATTGACAGTTTCTAATCTAGCAACAAAGGTGATCCAGAGCTAATGTGTTCGGTTAAGGATTTGGTCTTATCGACTGGAGAAGATCTCTTGGCTGGATTTGATATAACGGATTATTTATTCGAAATCAAGATCGTTTGAAGATCCGATGATTAATGAAATATTCTTGGAAGGTTCTATTCTTGGAAACCAAGATCCTGATTGTATGGGCGAACAGGATTGATGGGCTATCGACATGTTCCTTTAATAGCTCAAATGATCTTCTTAATTGATTCTGTCCAACGGGAAGATTGGAAGAATTCCTTTGGTAAGTGCCAACGGGTATGATGGCATAAAGGAGTATAAAGGAAGACGTTCCGGTTGTTCTAGTGAGTGCTCGATAGAGAAATTCTAGAGTCGAAGCTCCTTGATTATTAGTCGATTCATATTGAGCGAAACCGTACACGCAAAGAGAGTCTATACTTAGTGATACCTTGAGGGAGTGGTAGATCTTCTACATCGAGAAATCAAGGAAGAACGATCTTGTAATATCTCTTTGTTCATAGTGGAATCCAGCCAGTGAACGTCGGTGCGAAGAGTGGACGTAGGCTTGAAATAAGCCGAACCACTATAAACCTTGTGTTCAAATTTTCTCTTCCCTACTCTCGGTTTTTATTTTGATCGTTGTTTATTTATTGTGAGAAAAATTGTCTCATTTCTATCAACTGTCTAGTATTGTGAGATTGTCATAAGAAATTACACTTTATACCTATTCACCCCCCCTCTAGGTACTTATACTAGCCATATCAACTCTAAGCAAGTCGACAATACTCTGTAAAGAACCCCCTGAACATCGCAGCGAGAGAATAGTCCATGATATGCTTGAATTCTTAAATTGATTAATACCCAATTATCCGTAAAAACAAAAGTAGTTAATCCGATGCACAAATTATGATCAATGAGCTCATGTATACCTACAAGAAGTCGTACAAGTCATTGCTAACATTGTGCTCATCATGCCGAACGTCGCACTGATCATTGGAGTAACTAAAACCAATTCTAATAGGCTGGTTGACAAAGATGATATTCAACACCTGTGGAGGAATAAAAAAACATTAATAAAAGCATGAAATGTAATATACTTGAAACTATAAGTAGTTTATACATCGTAATACATGTTTTTATATTGTTTGTGTTCCCTTTTAATTGAATGAGATACATATTATTTATTTATTCAGTAACTAATTTTATTAACCATGATTGCGTTATCATGCACCACTATGTTTCCGGAGCAAAATTAGATGTTTGATAACAATACAAAATTTCTATTATTAGAATAGAAATTCATTTGATAATGACGCAAAACTTCTCCTTCCTAAGGGCTGACAGACAGTGGCAGCGGCTACCAGCGGTAGGAGGGCGGGTGGCGGCAGACGATAGCGGTAGTCGCAACGGGCCAATGGGCAGGCCGATGGGCAAGACGGTTGGCGACGGGCTAGCGGGCCTTGGGCCACAAGCAAGCGTGCGGTGGGCGGGCAAGCAGTTGATGGGAGAACGGTAATAATTTGAACAATATCGAATCATCGCTGCAGAATAAAATAATATCCCCTCTTGTGTAAACCTAATAGAAATCGATATAGTATAGTAAAATAAATACCAAGCACGCGAACACAAGACGATTTTTTTTACATGGAAAACCTCCTCAATGTGAGGAGATAAAAAATCACAAGACCGGAGTCCACCTGAAAATCTTCACTATCAATAAAATTGTTCTTCTCTAGCAAATACTAGAGGTACATAGCAGTAAACACCTCAAGAACATAATTCTTGGCAATACACATGAACTTCACAAGAGATCAAGGATAAATCGACCAAAAAACGCAGGTTTTGATCAATCCACGAAAAACCTGATGTATGGAGCTTCAAATGAAAATCAAACCGTTCAAATTCGATTAAATTGCGCCACGAACATGCTGACAAAATTTCAACTCAATCGGACTATGAATCAACCTCCAACGCCAGCTTGATGTAAATCAGATATTGCCCCAAACCCTAGATTTTCTGCTTTCTCTTTTTCTCTTGTTACTATTTTCTTTTCGCTGCTACCTCTTTATATAGATAGTGAGAAACCATATTTCCTCATATAACTTATTATATAGGCTCAAGCCTTTTTTGAGCTTGCAACTCATTGGGCTTCCTCCACATAGGAGTGAACCCAGCTAACAAATCTCCCCCTCACGACAATGTGGAGGGATTCACCATCCCTGCTATCAAACGGCAATGTTCAAGCTTCTCTCTTGGTAGAGTCTTCGTCATCATATTGGAGCCATTATGATCCATATGAATTTTCTCAAGTTCCAACAACTTTTCATCTAGAACATCCCTTATACAATGATATCTAACATCAATATATTTCAATCTAGAATGAAAAGATGAATTCTTACCAGGATGAATTGCGCTTTGATTATCACAAAATAACACATACCTCTTTTGCTTGAACCTAAGTTCTTCTAAGAACTTCTTCATCCATAGCATCTCTTTACTAGCTTCAGTCGCTGCAATAAATTCAGCTTCGGTTGTAGAAAGTGCAACACACTTCTGTAATCTTGACTTCCATGACACAGCTCCACCCACAAAAGAAATCAAATAACCAGAAGTAGATTTACGAGTATCAATATCTCATGCCAAGTCGGAGTTTGTTTATCCAACTAACTCAAGTTTCCCGCTCCCAAAACTAAGTTTCAAATTTGAAGTTCCCCGGAGATACCTCATAATCCACTTCACTGCATTCCAATGCTCTCTACCTAGATTTGACAAATAGCGACTAACAACGCCAACTGCATGCGCCAAGTCTAGGCGTGTACATACCATCGCATACATTAAGCTTCTTACAGCTGAAGCATATGGAATACTTTCCATATCTTTCTTCTCTTTATCAGTCGTAGGACTTTGCATCATATTTAACTTAAAGTGGGCAGCAAGAGGAGTACTAACCACTTTAGCCTTGTCCATGTAAAATTTCGAAGGATCTTCTCGATATATTTCTCTTGCGACAAAAATAACTTCTTAGCATCTCTGTCTCGAGTAATCCTAATGCCAAGAATCGCCGCCAAGCCCAAGTCTTTCATGGCAAAAGACTTGCTCAACTTGTTTCTTCAATAACTCAATTCTTGAAGCATTCCTGCCAACAATTAGCATATCATCAACATAAAGCAAGAGAATAATAAAGTCATCATAAGAAAATTTTTGGACAAACACACAATTATCCGAGGAAGTCTTCTTATAGCCATGTTCTATCATAAGCGCGCAAATTTCTTATACTTTGTCTCGGTGCTTGTTTTAGGCCATAGAGACTTTTCTTCAATTTGCACACATAATCCTCTTTCCCTTTCACTTTGAAACCCTCGGGTTGTTCCATGTATATCTCTTCCTCCAAGTCACCATGTAAGAAAATGTCTTCTACCACACGGATAGAAGACATTTTCACTACCGGAGAAAATATATCATCAAAATCAATACCATTTCTCTGACCGAATCCCTTAACAACCAATCTAGCTTTGAACCGTGGTTGTAAAGTATGTTCATCTTGCTTCAACCTATATACCCACTTGTTCTTCAAAGCTCTTTTACCTTTAGGTAACTTCACCAATTCAAAAGTATGATTATCATAAAGTGACTGCATCTCATCTCTTATAGCATCGAACCAATTGCTTTTGTACTCATCTTCTATTGCTTCGCATAACACTACGATTCACCTGCATCAGTCAATAATACATACTCATCTTCAGAATACCTGGTGGAAGGTCGTCGGTCTCTAACGGATCTTCGGACTGGAACATCCAGTGGAACATCTAATTGAACCTCTAGTTCAGGAATAGTATTATATATTTCAACATGTTCAGGAACATGTCCGTTATTTGGAACATTGACTTCCTGCTGCTCTTCATCAACCTGTGTAAGAATATTTGTAAGAGGAATTGGATCTAAATCAACCAGATTATCACTAACCTGTGGTGCTGAAATCATCTTTGATTTCTCAATATCCTCTATTGTTTGATCTTCCATAAACACAACGTCTCTGCTTCTTACAATTTTCTTTTCAAGTGGATCATAAAATTTGTAGCCAAGCATATCCTGTCCATAACCAATAAATATGCACCGTCGTGTTTTCACATCAAGTTTAGACTCTCATCTTTGGGAACATGCACAAATGCTTTGAACCCAAATACACGCAAATAATCATAAGAAACTTCTTTGCCTGTCCAAACTCTATTAGGAACATCAAACTCTAAAGGAACGCATGGAGTAAGATTTAATATATGCACAACTGTACTTAAAGCTTCACCCCAAAAGGATCCAGGTAGCTTTGATTGTGAAAGTAAGCATCTTACCCTTTCAACCAGTGTTCTGTTCATTCTCTCAGCTAAGCCATTTAACTGAGACGTCTTGGGAGATGTCTTTTGATGTCGAATACCTTGTTGACTGCAGTATTCATCAAAAGGTCCAATATAGTCTCCCCCGTTATCAATTCTGATGCATTTCAATTTTTTTCCAGTCTATCTCTCAACTAAAGCTTGAAATTGTTTAAAAGCATCTAACACTTGATTTTTAGTTTTCAAGGTATAAATCCAAATTTTCCTTGAAAAATCATCTATAAAAGTAACAAAATAAAGAAAGCCACCAAGTGATTTTGTTTTCATAGGACCGCAAATATCATAATGCACTAAATCCAAAAGGTACCTGACTTTCTTGAAGGAGGGAGCTTTTAAATGCAACTCGTTTCTGTTTTCCGCTAAACAATGAGCACACTTCTTTAGCGCTGAACTTTTCAATCCTGAAAGGAGCTTCTTCTTGGCCAATATTAACAAACCCTTCTCACTAATGTGACTGAGCCTCTTATGCCATAACTCAGTTGCACCTTCGCTATCTACTGCATTAATTTTGTCTGTAGACAACTTTGCCTGCATAATGTATAACGAAGAATATTTTTCACTTCTAGCCACAACAAGAGAACCTTTGGTAAGTTTCCATTGACCATTCTTGAAGGTGCTGCAATACCCTCATCATCCAACTTGCCTGTAGAAATCAAATTCAAGCGGATATCGGTATATGTTTAACATTATTCAATACTAACTTTGTGCCATTGCTGGTTTCTAGGCACACATCACCGATGCCTACAGCTTGAGCTAGTCCATTATTTCCCATCTTCACAGATCCGAAGTCACCTGACATGTATGATGTAAAGAAATCCCTACGAGGTGTAGCATGATCGGATGCACCACTATCAATTACCCAACTGGTCTCATGAGAAACAAAATTCACCACATCACCATCAAAAATAGTGAGAAAGTTTTCTTTAAGTGCAGCGACACGATTGTCATCACTGTCATCATCACTTTTCTTCTCTTTACCTTTCTCCTTTTGTTTCTCCCTTTTTAACTAGCGACAAAACCTCTAAATATGTCCCTTCTGATGACAATAATGGCACTCAACATTAGCAAATTTATTATACTTACCTCTGCTTTTGTCTCGACTTTTATCTCTATTCCTCAGACCTCGAGACTCACTTCTCCCCCTTTTCTCAACAACCAAAGCATCAGATTGTGAAGAGGACGATCCCTGGGTCTTCCTTCTCATCTCTTCATTCAAAATACTACTCTTGGCTAAATCCATGGTAATTGTACCATCCGGGGCAGAATTAGACAAAGACGTTCGGAACGTCTCCCATGAGTCCAGCAAAGTACCAAGCAACCATAGTGCTTATATCTCATCATCAAACTTGATTCCCATCGCAGCCAACTGATTTATAATTCCTTGAAAGAATTTAAATGATCAGTCAAACGAGTACCATCATGATATCTTAGAGTCATCATCTGTTTTATCAAAAATAACTTATTATTCCCAGTCTTTCAAGCATATAACTGTTCGAGCTTATCCCATAAACTGCGTGCATGTGTTTCCTCAATAATATGGTTTAAAACATTATCATCTACCCACTTTGCCCGATATAACCACACACTTGACGATGAAATATAGATCATTCAACGTTAGTTTTATTCTCTGGTTTCTCCTCAGCAAATATAGGCAAATAAAAATCTTTCACATATAAAAGATCTTCCATCTTCCCTTTCCAGATATGATCATTCGAACCATTCAGTGTAACCATTCTACTCATATTCGTTTCCATTGTTTAACACAAGGCAGGAAAATCAAGCAATAACCTGTTGCTCTGATACCACTCTTATGGGAAAACGGTAATAATTCGAACAATATCGAATCAACGCAGCGGAATAAAATAATCTCCCCTCTTATGTAAACCTAATAGGAATCGATATAGTAGAGTAAAATAAATACCAAGCACGCAAACACAAGACGATTTTTTTACATGGAAAACCTCTTCGATGTGAGGAGATAAAAAAAACCACGGGACCGAAGTCCACCTGAAAATCTTCACTATCAATAAAATTGTTCTTCTCTAGCAAATACTAGAGGTACATAGCAGCAAACACCTCAAGAACATAATTCTTGGCAATACACATGAACTTCACAAGAGATCAAGGATAAATCTGACCAAAGACGCAGGTTTTGATTAATCCACAAAAAACTTGATATATGGAGCTTCAAACGAAAATCAAACCGTTCAGATTTGATTAAATTGCGCCACGAACATGCTGACAAAATTTCAGCTCAATCGGACCACGAATCAACCTCCAACGCCAGCTTGATGTAAATCAAATATTGCCCAAAACCCCAGATTTTCCGCTTTCTCTTTTTCTCTTGTTACTATTTCCTTTTCTTCTGCTACATCTTTATATAAATAGTAAGAAACCATATTTCCTCATATAACTTATTATATAGGCTCAAGCCCTTTTTGAGCTTGCAACTCATTGGACTTCCTCCATATAGGAGTGAACCCAGCTAACAGCAGTGGCCAGTGGGTGGGAGGGCTGGTGGGCGGCTCCCAGCAGTGGGCACTCCTTAGTTTTATGCCCATTACAACCGCATTGGAAGCATAGAAGTGCAGGCCTTTCATACTTAATCCCGCATCTTCGGCCACTAAGGATGATCATGGGTGTAAGGGGTTTAGAGAGATCAACTTGAACACGCATTCTCGTATGTTTCCTGTTTCAGCGGCTAAAGTGTCGTAGCGTCCGCCTCCGAGAGAAGGCCAACCTAATTGCCTAACCTCATTAAAAATTCCTCATCGAAATACTCCCATCGATAAATGGGAACACGAACCCAAGCATCCACTCTGTTATAGCAGCCTCATCTGGATCAAATATTGGGAACCCAAGAAAATCATCCAAGGACCATTTGCTCAAAACAAAGTCTGCAGAATCTTCTTCGATTTCCAAGGGAATTTCAGGGCTACTACCCATGAGGATTTCACGATATGAGGGACAATACCTTTATTTTTTTTTCCAATCAAGTTGATCCTTCTCTTGCTGTGAAAGCTCAGGGGAACAGCGAGAGGGCGAGGGAAAACTGGCCGTGGCAAGAGACCAAGCATTGAGCTTTTATGCCCTAGCAGATCTTTCTAGTCCCTTCGCGAAGATGTCCTGTTCTCCTCATCAAAGTTGTCTTTGTGCTGAATGAGCCTTTATTCTTCAATTTTTAGAAAATCTATCTTGGACGCTAGCTCCCTATTGGACGCATTGGATCGTATCATGGCCGAAATTCCCTTTGCATGCATAAATATCAAAAAGGCTTAGGTGATTGATGAATCTTGAGTTGAGTTTATAAGTTGATTGTCTCCGATGGAATTTGATGCTCTCGCGTCAGATGTGATATGACATCATTATGATCCCAGCAGGTCATGAAATTGAAAAGGCAATTTTCCCTAGTTTTTGCTTCGAGTTTTTATCATGGATTGTTTCTCTTTAAATGCAAAGTATCCCATTTACCAAAATGAAAAAAGAAAGAACCATGTCCATCAAATTGTAGATGTATTAATCGATCAAATAGAGACATGTTGATTTCTCCTTTGTCACATATGAAGCCATCTATGTAAAGCACAATTTAATAAATTTTCATGTTTAATGCTATATTTAGAATGTTCAGATGCACGCGTGAGCGAGGTATATTAATGAAGTCTCACATCAGAGAATTAATATGATGTGGAGTGGTTAATATATTCTAATTGACCCATAACTTATTACTTTAAATTTTTAAATGAAAGTGAAGATAATTGGATATTTTAACCGACTTGGACTTGGCTTTCTCTAGGGATCTCTCCAGGCAAAAATATCGGGATTCTGTTGCACCATCCCAACATAGGGTTATATAAACATGCTCAAAGGATGAATACTTGAGTTGCCATGTTATTTATTAGGATGGTTCTAGGATGGTAAAGTTAGTGGATGCATGAAGTTCGAAAAAGTTAAATCACTCGGAATCTTGTTGAATAAATATTAATATCCATGGAAATGGAATTAAGGGAAGTCGAAGCAAGTTACTCATGCGTGTGATATTGATTACCTGATAATAAAAAATGGGTCTCCATAGAATATGGTATTCATTCACTAAAAACGCGAAAAAATGAAAAGGTAATATTGGAACAATTGATTTCAGTAAACATCGATTAGAATTCTACGAAAAAAAAGTTTACCTTTCATCTTTATTTGTTCACATTTTTTTAATCAAGTCACTAAACTTTTAATTTATCTAACAAATTTTCTAATCAAATTTCTCTAACACGTCATCCATCTGACGTGGGGGTCAAGCAATGTCCTAATGTGACATGGATAAAACTTTCCCAACACAGATGTGCATGTAGGCATCCCCATTGGCGAAATTTAATCCACTGTACACTTTGAAATGGCATGTGTTAGTTGGATTTAATGTTGGAAGATTGTAAATGTGTAAAATATGATTAGACAAATTAAAAATATAAAGACTTGATGACAAAAAATTGTAGAAGAAATATGGACGAAAAGTAGGAAGTTTCCAACCACGGCCCCCAGCAGCGCAACTAGCTTGAGCTCTCTCCCCCTCATGAAGGGGAAGAGTTCAAATCCCAGAGGCGTCATTACGGAGGACAAGTCAAGTCAAGCACTTCCGTAGATCTATTAACATGCAGGAAAAAAAGCAATAGGAACTCAGGACTAGATGAACATGCCTCTAACGATTGGCGTAATTGTCCTCGATTACTTCTATGTTCTCCCGTCTTTTTGGCGTATTTGTCCTCGATTACTTCTATGTTCTCCCGTCTTTAAAGGTAGGATCTGCAAGTTCTGTTTTATTAACAGATGCGTCCTTTGGACACTCTACGCAAGAGTCCATAGAACGTTTAGGAATTTCACAAGTTTCTAACTTAGAATCCTGAGGAGAGTGGTGCTGGAGACCAGGGTCACATGTTTGGTTACGTACACTCTAAGCCACCAAACTCGGAGCCAAGCTGACTAAAGTGAGGAAGAACAAGACATGCCCGTGGCTAAGCCTCAAGTGACCGTGTAATACCGTAACGAGGGGCTGCTGTGGTCCCTCTAAGGGTCCATACAGTCCTAATATCAACTCAGCATAATCCGTGTATGCTTCATCCTGGATCTCAGGATTGGTTAGGCCATTGCCAATTGCAAAACCCTGTTCAAGATTCAAACGTTAACTAATGTCAAAAGAAAGAACCAAGTTAATATGTCATAGCAAAAAATTACCGTACAAACATGAAGTACCTTCAGGTTTATCTGAATTCCATCCTTTGCCTTGTTCCCTTGGTGAACACGAGCAGCAAAAGCGGGAATGTCGTGCCCAGCGTACGATTCTCCGGTTATGTAAAAATCGTTCTTGACAAGTTGAGGATGTGCTGCAAAGAATGCCTGACCATCGTAGTGAAAGATTAGTCTATCAGACGCTTGAATTCTTATCTTGAAAAGTACCAAACTGAAAATTGGACACTCAAAAGTAGTCAGTTTCATGTAATCAGGTGCTCAGGTTATGATCAATTAGTGCGTGTATACCTGCAAGAAGTCATACAGGTCATTGCTGACACCCTGCTCATCATGCCGAATGTCACAATCATCAGAGGAGTAACTAAAACCAGTTCCAGTAGGCTGGTCAACGAAGATGAGATTCGACACCTATGGGGAAAAAACATTACAAATGCATCAGATTAGTCCTAAATTTAGAATACATATATCAATTCAGTCCTACACTTTTCAATTTTTCCGATTGAGTTCTAAAACTTTGCGCAAAGTTCAAATATAGTCATTCCGACCATTTTTCACTAGAAATCACTAATGTTGTGATGTGCCACGTAAAATAGTAGGCGATGATTGGATTGCCATTAGCAAACATTGACCGAAAAAAACTATAGTAGAATTTCGCACTGAGGTTTAAAATTAAATTGGTAAAATTGAAAAATTTACAATTGAATTGATATTCGTACAATGAGTCTAACAATTTCTCGTATAATCTCCATTAATCAATCTCATACATTTGCTATTAAGATACTTTCTTATATATATAAAAGGTCTATGTAGCTCGCCAAAACCGAGAAAAAATTAAAAAGGAATCTTGGGGACAATTGATTTTTAGTATCATTGATTAAAATTTCTGGCGAAAAAAACTCCAATATATGTTTTTATACTTTCGCATTTTTCATAGACATCTCTGAATTTTTAGTTTATCTAATTAAAGTCTTTTTTTTAAAATTATCTAATTAGATCCCTCCTACATTAGATCCAGTTTACGTTATCGTCGAACGATGCTATAGTGTGACGTAAACAAATTCTTTTCAAACATGGACGTCCATTTGGCCATCCACAGTAGCTTAACCTACTCATCCCTGCGGGTTCTGTATCTGCTTGATACTCTAGTGAAGTTCGACGGTCGCGTTAGTTGAATTTGATTGAATTTTATATTGAATGGACTGAATCAAAAAGATCATGAAAATAGAAGGATGGAAAAAAAAAATTCCCAAAATTATTATGTTTTTTGAGTATGGAACAAGTCAAGTCAAGCACTTCCGGAGATCTATCAAAAAAGAGTAAGAAAAATGGACGAAAAATAGGGGAAAAATAGGGGAAAAGGAAAATAAAAACAGGAAGAAAGGAGAAATTTCCTCCCGACCAACTCAGGAATAGTTAACGTCGGGGACGACCATGACTTGAAATATTCGCATAATGGATGCAACATTGCTTCTGTTCTTTCCCATCTTTAAAGGCAGGATCTTCAATTTTTTTTTTCTTTAACGGATGCATACCTATACACTCCACGCAAAACTTTCTTTTTTCTCCCGAAGAAGTTAATGCTATACTATATCCATATTTTACGAGATTAATTAATTACAAAGATACAGCGCTCAATGATGGACGGAACCGTAGCTAGAAAATGGGGAAGAGAGAATACGCCCCGTGATTTTTCATCCATTCTAGTTGTCCGTGTAATTCTCCGTCGGGATTGCGCATGTTTTTAAATATATTGGAGACAATTTTCTGTGCTCTCATTTTAGAAAATATATGGATCCTGGCATTTAAAATAATTATAAATTTTTACTCGTTAGGTTGCTGTTTTTTATGGGATGAATAATCGCCGTGGAAGTCAATGCACTCTTGACACTTCGTGGATCGATGTGGAATGCTAAACATTCTAGGAACTTGCTTAAATAGAAAGCAAAATTTAAAAAAAAAAATTAAAAGGATCAAAAAATTATAATTTCCAATTTAATGTATGCAACGAAGGTCCCGAATTCGTAGGCGGAATAGTAGGTTGATCCTTGAAAGTTAATTCTTGCTCTTGATTCAATTAATAAGATGTGCTTTTTTATAAAAAGACATCGTCACGTGCTGTTGATACGTGAGCGTACAAGGAAGAGCACTCACAAGGGAGATGTGTATACGAAAGCGTACAAGGAAGAGCACTCACAAGGGAGGTGTGTAGTTTTAATTAATTGCGAAGAGGGTATTAGAAATATAAATTCATCAAGTAAATTCGTACAAAAGAATATATCATAGTAGTTTTCCTCATTTTTATGTCTAAGAAATCTACCTAAGTTCAGATAGGAAAACATTTTTCAGTGAACTTAATTGTCATGACTACGAGTTATTTTAATGTAGAATAATAAAAATCTAGATATATGAGAAGAAAGTATCATTTGTCTCACTTTTATTTCTCATTTAACCTTTACAAACTTGTTTTTTCTAAACGTTAAACAAAGAGAAAAAAAATGTAAAATTGATGAAAAATAATTACAAAATGGTAAAATAAAGAAATCAATCTCATCCTTGCACTCTATGTGAGAAATTTAGAATGCTTCTCTCATTTTTTTTTTTTAAATTTCGAATTTTAAGTATATTTTTGTTTACATTTACCGAGCAAATAGCAAAATGTCCATTCAATGGTTTTTTTGCCAGATTAGCATTACAAAATAAAATCAATGTCAATTTTTTTTTTATTCGTAGAAACCATTATCACCCACCAATCCGTAGTTGCAAGAAATTTTCTTCAAATATAAAATATATTTCTATTTTATATTTATATCATCAATTTTGGGTACAGATACCACAAGAAAATATAATATTACTTGTCTGTCATTATCCATGAAAGATTTTAATCGGTAGAGTTTGTTTGTTCTTACGTTTTTTAAGGTAAAAGTAGCTTTTCTTTTTCCTCTAAAACTTGAAGTAGGAAAAATAAAGTTCTAAAATTTATAAGACTGAAAAATTCTAGATGACTTTGCATGTCAGTAATTCTACCTTTCAAGATATTTCACATACTAAAGTAAAGATCAAAGGAAAGTCAACTCCAAATCAGGCATGAAAAAAGAGAAGAAATAAAAAATAATAATAACTCCAAATAATATATATCATGGAATATGCCTTCACTTTAGTGGTAGTTTAACTAATGAAGAATTTATGGATGCTAAGTATGATTTTGCTTGCAAGACAATCAAATGCTTGATGACTTAAAGTCTAAATGGATAAAATTTTGTGGCTATCTTTGTCCATAGGGTAGCAAAAAAGAACACGTCTTTATAAATATAAAAGGAACAAGATGCAATTCGAATCGACTAAATGACATGAAAAAGATTTTATTTTATTTTACGGCTCAAAGTGGTGGGAATTGAAAGACTCGGGAGACCTTCCACATGAACTCTGGATCCCAATAAACTAAAACCATGCAAGTACTACAGAATCTCTTCTGGATCAAAGGTCAAAAGGTAGGTTCTGGTACATAACTAAAACCATACAAGTAGCTCAGAATCCCTTTAGGATCAAAGGTCAAAAGGTAGGTTGTGACCAAATTTAATGACAAATGATGTATAATGCGCTGGTTGTACCTATCGTTTCTAGATCAGTAAATCTATGAAGGTGAAAGTAAGATAGTTACTTGTTTCTTGGGTTTTAGTGACCGCCACATAAATGATCATCATGGCTCATGGTGACCTAATGGTATCAACTGATATCAAGAGTGTGGGGCCATGATTTTGCATCCACCTATGATAATAGTGCTTGTATCTTTGCTTTGATGGCACCCGAAGCTTTAGTATCTTTGTTGAGTAATGGTTGGTTGTGGTCATGAAAAATCAAACATTGAAAAACAGAGCCGAACTAAATCGTTGAGTTCATCTTATCGATTTATTTGTTTCTTTGTTTCTCTCAATAAAAGAAAGTTGAAAATCAATTGTGTTAAAAAAATTATAAAAAAAAAAAAAAAAACAGTGTTAATCTTTAGATATATCTCTAATTCCACATCATTGTGATATGAAATATTGTCCCGATTGATAAGTCCTGCGCAACCTCAATTAGCACAACGGCTTGTGAAGCCATGCAGCCACAGATGAGTAGTAACAGAGGGAATCATATCGTACCGGTGTCGGGGCAGAATTACCTAAAGGGGTGAATGGCATTCCTTGGACAAAACGCTTTAACAGAGCTGGCCATAATTCTTGGGACTATGTTCACATGCCTTTTTTAAAAGGTGCTGAGGACCAATGTCGAACAAACGTAAGAAACAAAACCAAAACCAAAACCTAAAGCGAAGTGCTCTCTCTCTCTCTCTCTCTCTCTCTCTCTCTCTCCCCCCACCCCAAATTATATGCATGTTTCTGTTTTGATGCCTTCCTTTGTGTCTTTCCCATAAAGATAATGATGATTCACACCTAACATATGCATTATTTGGAGCCTAATTAGATTCCTCTCTTGCATGGTGGAGATGGCTCGGTGCAATTTTAATTATTTGAGTTCCCAATAAGATTTCGTTAGTATGTTCTTATGATGGACCCTAAATTCGAAAACCCTTTATCCGTGCGAATATATTTTACGCAGTTCAACTAATATAAGAGGAGATCCTACCAGATCCATTGAATGCCGTGAGAAATAATGTGACAAAAATCCACACAATCAAGTCATGGCCGTTCCACAATTGCGTTTGATACAGCTAGGTTATGTGTTTTAGAGCTGTGGAATACTATACGTGACTATGAGCGGTGGTGTGATAAGGTACTTGCGGAATACTAGTGATAACGAGCGGCCCTAGTCGGATCAGCTCGGCTCACGTGCTTTTGTGCCGGCACTTAAAAGCGTCTCTCTAGACCCGGACCACCCATTATTCTGGCGGGCCTGTGCCGTGCCGACTCGTGCCTCGAGCCGTGAAAATCAATGAACAACGCGAAATTCACTACAAACCGAGGTTTTTCCAAGCAATTTTCTCAACAGGATCGAAGGTTTGTCCCCAAATTCTTCCTGGGTATTTTTTTAGGCATAGCCCGTGATATACTTTGTCTTCCGTTGAATCGAAGGCCAACTATAATGATGTGAACTTTTCGGCCCACAAAATCGATGTGAATTGAGATTGTCTCGATTCTCAAAGATCAGCCCATTTAAGAAGTACCCTCAAAAATAGAGATTAAGCCCACTATCAAGCAAGCAGATTCTTATTCAGAATGGTGGGAAACCATACAGCATATGTCCCGACAATTGCCACTTGTGTTTTTTGAGTTTTGAGAGCTGCAATCCTTCCATTGAAAGATCAAAGTTGATTACAAGATTGTTTGCGTAGGAAACTTGTCATCACGACAACGTTTTGCATATCAATTCTTGGCCGAGTAGTTCCACCTCCCAAATGAGAATAAGAGATCCATCGGGAACACTGAAACATGGAGTAGTCCACCGGCTTTAACAGCATATTGTCATGTGTCTTTTTATCAAGTTGTGGTCGCCCCAAACTCAATGGTTTCAGTGATTAATATTGAATCAGATCACCCTATAATCAATTATATAATATCAAATCTAGCCTCAGATGAAAAGTTATTGGATTCTAACATGTCTTAAAAAGCTACACAAATGTCTAAAAACAAGCAAAACAAATTGCAATGGACTTTTACCGTATCAAAACACATGGCTTTCAATCTTTAGATGACATGCTTGATGACTGAATTTGAACTCGAACTTATGAATGGAAATTAATAAAGTGCGAAGGGAAGGTAAAATGCTTACACAAGAGGGCTACAATGCTTTTATAATTAAAGACGGGTACTGGAATTAGAAGATCTAGTCTAATTCAAATTCAAATCTTAAACAAAATCTAATCAGGACGATCCTCTTCAAAATTTGATGGGATTCGTTAATTGGTGTTTTACAATTCTTCTTCAAAGTGCAGTGCCTATGTCAAATGTCTCGAGAGACTGGTGTAGATGGGTCTTTTTTTTCTTTTTTCTTTTTTGGTAAGGGGTGTAGATGGGTCTTTCATTCCTCCTGTATCTTTAACATACCATTCTCTCGAGCATCCTGATCTTCTTCAACAATAAATTCTCTCGACTTGCGCCCAATGATGACTTGTAACCGCCCCCAATCCTTCAGGATTGCCTTGTGTAAGCGTGTTATTGTGGGTTGATTTGGACCATTAACTTCTTTAAGTTTTATAAACAGATTTTGAGTCTGGCGTCAACACATATGCATATGCATCAAGATTTAATCATGCCTATTGTTGGATATGGGACCAAGGCCTTATGCAACATAGACCACTTTAAAAGGAACGCCTGCTTGAGCTCACCGGTTGAACTTCACTAGATTGTCAGCACACTCTCACTTTAAGGATTTTCAATTTCCATGACTTGCTACCATCATTCACATTTCTACATCAAAGATTTAACACTTCATTTTGGAATCTTGCATGATTTGCTCTGGTTGTTTTCATGAATACATATTATAGAATTTTAAGATAGTTAATTCCGGCGTGGAGATTTGCATATCTATGAGTCATGTCCGGGATAATTACCAAAAAATCTTAAACCTATTGCAATTGTGCCAATTCAGTCATAAACTTTTTTTTTGTCCAATTTAGTCATAAATCTTTTATAATTGTGCCAATTTAGTCCATCCAGCCAAAATTGGCCAGCCGGCGCGACGTGGACGTCGGCGGGGAATGCCGGCCAGCGAGGTAATTTTTTAATTTTTTTAATTTTTTTACTTTTTTTCGAATTTTTAAATATTTTTTAATTCTTTTTTTTTTTTTTGGCCTTCTTCTCCTTCCTCGGCCAGCGTTGGCTGGCCAGAGGTGAGGGCCAGCCGAGGTCAGCCTCACGGCCACTAGCGAGGCTCGCCCGGCGGCCACCGGCGGAGGCGAGCCTCACCAAAGAACGGCGAGGCGGCCATCGCCGGATTGGCGAGGCTCGACCTCGCCATGGCTGGGCGAGGCCGAGCCTCGCCAGATCTGGCGACGGCCGCCTCGCCGGCCACTGGCGAGGGCGAGGGTCGACCTCGCCCAACGGCCGACGAGGCTGTCGTCGCCATCGCCGTCCCCGCCGCCTCCGCCGCCTCCCCGTCCCCCCAATCGTCGGCACGATCTCCCCCTCCGAGCTCAAGCGGCCCTCCCGGCCGTGACCGTTGCCAAAACCCTATTCCGGCGCCTCGGACCGACGAGGACAAGATCGAGCTCCTCCGCGGGTTCCTTAACTACACCACGCAGCGCGCGGGGCCTCGCCCTCGCTAGTGGTGGCGAGGATCGAGCTCGCCAAATTTGGCGAGGCTCGACCTCGCCCGGACGCAAGGCCGCCGTCGCCTGGGCCCTGGTGAGGCTCGGCCTCGCCTAGCCATGGTGAGGTCGAGCCTCGCCGGATCTAGCGATGGCCGCCTCGCCGTCGCTAGGCGAGGCCGACCTCGTCGGCCCTCACCTCCCGACCGTGCGGTCGGCTAGAGGAGGGAGAAGAAGGCCAAAAATTTAAAATTTAAAATTTAAAAAAAAAAAAATATGTAAAAATTTGAAAAAATAAAGTAAAATATATATATTAAAAATTTACCTCGCCGGCCGGCTGTCCTCCACCAGCATCCACGTCAGTGCTAGCCGGCCAATTTTGGCCGGATGGACTGAATTGGCACAATTATAGAAGGTTTAGGACTAAATTGGACAAAAAAAAAGTTTAGGATTGAATTGGCACAATTGCAATAGGTTTAGGACTTTTTTAGTAATTTTCCCATCATGTCCCACAACATGAACATGGATCCTCTCCCCAACAAAGTTCACTAGCTCTAATCATCTTCATTTTTTTCTTTATGTTGATTCTTCCACACTATGACTATGACCATGCAGAATACAAGGTGAATCGAGCTAGAGTTAAAAAGTAAATTCAATCTTCCGCTTTTTGGGATTAGTACTATTTTTCATAGTTTTTACAGTTGAATCGAATTGAAATTTGAGGTATATAGCCCACGATGAGTCCAATGAAATCATCAAAAATATGTGCAAAGATAGTTCAACGCCACACACATGAATTTGGAATTCATTGTTCGAATTCATTGTTCTCATATCTTCCCGATCTCAACAATAAATTAAGTCTTTTCCCGAATTTTACTCTTAGCAACTCCTATGTTCAAAGCAAGATGTCTAATTAACATGAGTTAACCAAAACTTACACTTGTTGAACTTGGTATACAACCGATGGACTCTCAGAGTCTGCAGCACTAATCTCAGATGACTCTCATGCTCTTCATCACTTCTCGAATACACTAAAATATCATCAATAAACACGATCACAAACTTATCTAGATATTTCTTGAATATTTGGTTCATCAAATCCATGAAGGTAGTGGGGGCATTCGTCAACCCGAATGGCATCACTGTGAACTCATAATGACCATACCGAGTACGAAATGCTGACTTAGGAACGTCCTCCTTCCTGATCCTCAGCTAATGATATCATGTCCTTAAGTTGATCTTCGTGAATATCGACGCTCCTTGCAACTAATCGAACAAATCATCGATCATCGAGAGTAGATACTTGTTCTTGATCATTACCTGATTGAGTTGTTAATAGTCGATGCACAGGCGCAATGAACCATCTTTCTTCTTCATAAACAGAACTGGTGCTCCCCAAGGTAATGCACTGGGACGAATGAATCCCTTATCCAATAGTTCTTACATCCGCACCTTTAGTTCCTTCAACTCAAATAACGTCATCCGGTAAGGAGCCTTAGAGATTGGCTCTATCCCAAGTGCTAGCTCAATCATGAACTCAATTTCTCTCTTTGGCGGTAATATTGGCAATTCCTTTGGAAATACATCTGGAAATTCTTGCACCACGGCAATGTCTTTCATCTTCAGCTCATCAATTGTCGTATCCACGATAGTCGCCAGGTAACCTTGACAACCCCCGTCTAACAAACGGGTTGTCTCTTGCAACGAGATTAGGGAAATTGAGGGTCCTCCTCGGTTCCCTACAAACTCAAAGCTCTCACCCTTTAACGGGTTAAACTAAATCAACTTGCAATAGCAGTCCATTTTAGCTCGTTACTTGGTGAGCTAGTCCATGCCAATTATCAAGTCAAAGTCATACATGGCTAGGACTAACAAGTCTTATTCTCCTCTCACTCACCAATCGCTAACTTGCAACCAAAACAACCCAAAGCAACTAACACATTATCCTTCAATGGTGTAGATATGCAAACTGCCGACTCCAATAATATAGGATTTAATCCTAACAACTTAACATATTGCTCGGCAACAAAAGAATGAGTTGCTCCTCGATCAAATAAATCGTAAGGGGGATGGTCATTCAGTGAAACCATACCTGTTATCACTTCAGGCGCAACCTATTCCTGTCCTTGTGTGATGGCATACACCATGCCTTGGACTGGGGGTCTCGTCTGTCCTCCTTGTGACGCGTTATGTGGTGCATACTCCCTAATCTGACCCATAAGTGGTGGCGGCGGCATTTGCAGTTGTCCTCTTAGTCTCATAGGACAATCTCTGGCCATGTGACCTTGCTAGCCAAACTCATAACAAGCGCTTGTTCTTCGAAAGCATTGGTTCACACCATGTCACCTTCCACAAGCGCGACACAAATCATTCTTGCTTGGCCCAAACTTGCCAACTCTACCAATCCCATTAGGCGGAATTTGGAATCTATCTCCAGGCATAGGCCTCTTTCCTTGACCGATCCCTTCTCTGTGAGAGCTAAACCTCAATCTAGACGAGGCAGCTTACTCATTCAAACCTCTCTCTATCATATGGGCTCGACGATAAACTTCTCGATATTCTATCAAATCTAACGGTAGTAGAGGTTGCTTTAGTTCATAACGAAGACCATTTCTGAATCTTCAGGCTTTTTCTTCTGGATCTTCAATCAGTCTCGGAGCGTACTAAGAGAGCTCTACAAATTTGACCCCATATTGGTCAACAGTCATACTCCCTTGGCAAAGACGCTAAAACTCCTCCATCTTTTGTTCCCAGGCAATACCCAAAAAATATTGATCATTAAATGCTCTAAGGAAGGCATCCCATAGCGGGACTACTCCTCCCAGAAATACAGTATCATTGGTGGCTCTCCACTAGATATTAGCATGACCTTGCAGTTGGTAAACTACCAAGGTTACTTTCTCCTCCTTGTTGCACCTCATAAGTGCGAATGCCTTATGTAGGTCTTGTATCCAAAGAGACACGGCCTCGGGGTCTCCAATACTCGTGAACCTCAGCAGTTCAGTTTCAAGAATTGCTCCCCAGTTGGAACATTGGCAAGTGTGGCGGCAGGTGCAGCAGCAACTACAACAACAGCTACGGCAGCAATGGCAAAATTGGCAACAATAGTGGCTTCAACGGCGGCGGTAAAGGCGGCAGCTTGATTCTAGGCCTGCTGCCCCATCATCTCTCGCATGGCATCCAAGGCCTAAATGATCCCAATAGTTCCCTGATCACCTAGGGCTACAATCCCAGCACCAATGAGAGGTGGTGCTACACCACTGGCACTAGCTTGCACTGGCACTCTACCTCGGCCTCCTCGGGTACCGACCCTGGTCGGTGTCCTACCCCGAGTCATGGCCCTGACGGTCCTCTTAATAGGAGTTCGCTGCTCCTAATCACTCATGGCTCAGCTTTATCTACTGAAGCCTGCTTCCAATTCCATACCGAATTAGAAACAAAGTGATCTAACCAACAAGTAAGTCTACCAATCAGCTACCACAAACATGCACCAGCATGAATTTAATGGTCTTTCCTACCACTATCCCATAAACCATCACACATTATCACTCCAATTCTAAACTTCGTTCTGATACCATTAAACAAGGATGTCACGCCCCGATCCTCCGAGCACGTGCCCATCCCTTCTTGGTTGATTAATAGCGACGTCCCAGGACGCATCGTCGACCCATTCATTTTAATACGCATGTGGAAGCATATAAATAATTCACAAACAATAAAACAATGGGATAGGAAAGTATGACCAATTTTTCACAAAATACCTTTTTATAAACACACAGATCTATACACAAAGATTTACAAAAGGAATCAGCTCCCTACAAAAGAGAATTGTCCTATGACTAGCTACTCAAATAGGGTCACCAATTCTTCAGGCTTCACCTCATGAACTCTGGGGCTTCTAGTCCTTCACCAACACCATCTACGGACCTAAAAATGGTTATACAATAACCAGTGAGACAATGTATCAGCGAGTTCTACCCCCTAAAACCCTATTAGAAAGCCAATACGCCCTAAGAGCTGCCTAAGCATAATCATGGGTCAAAGGACTTACTTTGGCCTTAGATTCCTTCCTAGGATAGGAAAGTAGGACCAATTTTTCACAAAATACCTTGTTATAAACACACAAGTCTATACACAAAGGTTTACAAAAAGGAATCGGCTCCCTATAAAAGAGAATTGTCCTACGACTAGCTAGTCGAATAGGGTCACCGGTTCTTCGGGCTTCACCTCATGAACTCCGGGGCTTCTGGTCCTTCACCAACACCATCTACATACCTGAAAATGGCTATACAATAACTAGTGAGACAATGTCTCAACGAGTTCTACTCCTTAAGACCTTATTAGGAAGCCAATATGCCCTAAGGGCTACCTAAGCACAATCATGGGTCGGAGGACTTACCTTGGCCTCAAATTACTTCCTGCAAGTCGATACCATTTAATATTTCATTGAATCATATCAACAATTAAATTACTCAATCAGATCAAATCATTGATCAATCAACTTAGTTGATTCCATGTCATCGAACCATCATCTGGTCAAAATAATACTATCAATGAGTCTGATCAAAATCCAAGACTACTCACCCTAGGTGATAAATAAATAGTAGCTTGCCCCCAAAGGCTAATAAATAACATATTGTTCATTCTCTAAGATGATATATTGAGTCACCGAGCTAGTATTGCATACCGTTCATTCTCTAAGATAACATATAGAGTTATCGAGCCAGTATCTTATATCGTCATTTTCTCCAATATGACATATAGAGTCACCGAGCCAATATAACATATCATCATTTCTCCAATATGACATATAGAGCCATTGAGCCAATATTGTATAACGTTTTTTCTCCAAGATAACATATAGAGTCACCAAGCCGTTATAGTATACTATTCCGATCGTACAATCAATTTATCATTCTTATCATATCCGATAAAAATATATGTGTGTGGATACACGATCGGCCTTAGCCAAAATACAAGATTTTCACTTTTGAACCTCCCATTATTTTCAGCAGTCCCAAAATAGATTTTTGGTGTTGTAAACCGACGCCTGGTAATTTTTTAATTAATTACCAAAATTAACCATTTTTGTAATTAAATACCCACAACACTAATCACGATCAATTTGCACAATCGGGTACTCAATTAAATAAACATATAGCACCACTGCAATCAACACAAAATTCCAGTCATCAACTATCCCGGTCTAATTTCCGGAAATTAATTAATTAATTAATTAATTACAAAAATAATAAATAAATGTCAATAAATCCAATTTATGCCTCGTAATGCCTAATTAGACGCCAAAACGGACCCGAAAAATTTTCGATACTCATTAAATAAATACTAGAGTCTATTTACTCACTAATTGCACTAACTATCCATCTAACATGCATCAGTAATTAATTAAATTCACTAAATTAATTTAACTAACCACATAATCCATGCTTAACCTAAACTAATCAACCCTTAAGTGTGATTAACCTACTAAGCGAGGATTAGTGAGTTAAACTCACTTGCTCGACAATCTAGTCGGTGCAAATTGACAATGACGTGACAGGGCTCACTTCTCTCCAAAGCAAACCTAGTTTTCGAGGTCCGGAACGACCTCAAAATGGGCCAAAACAGTGCTGGAATTCCCTCTGTTTTGCTCTCTGCTTTGAGCTAATTGAGGGCTAATTCGGGGCGATTTGAGCGAGACAAGAACCAGCGAGACTGCAGCGAGGTTGGGCGATCCTCATGGTGGCTACACGGAGGCTGGACAGTAGCAACAAGGCTCCAACGGTGGCCCTCTGTGTCCTGGCGAGCTGCTGGATGCATGGCTAGGCAAGACGAAGCTTAAGGGAGGCGGAGACGCGCGGTGAGGCACGGTGGCACACACGTAGGGCAGGGTAGTGAACGGCGACAACGTGTGGTCCCGGCGACATGCTAGCTTAATCCGGCAACTTCTTTGCTAGCTGAGGGCATCGAACAACATAGAGATAAGTGGGGGAGGGCTAGTCACCAGTTTTGGAGAGGGAAAGAGAGATAAGGGGACAAAGGGGGGCCACCAAGCCTTATTTTCTCCTTAATGGTCCCCTTGACCATTTCTCCACCACCAGCTGGTCCCTTGGCCTCAAATCAGCCACCAATGCCCCTCTTTGAGCCCTTGAAATGGTCCAAAAGCCTTAGGTGGTGGGGGGTTACGAATTTCACATATTTCTCCCTTAATCGGACACCAAATCTCTCTTGATTTAATCAAATGTGGCCCTCATTGATTCAATTTGCACCTCAATGATCAAATTGGTATTTTTACTCACCAATTGATCCCACTTGCTTCCCAATTGTGCGATAAAAAATGGTCTCTGACTTTTTCTAGACAAAAACGGTCCACGACAACGTTTTCCTAAAAAGTCTCGGTTTGCAGAAAAATCTTCTAAAGCTAAGTCAACATTTCTAAAATAATTTGTGACATAACATAACTTTCAATTTATGAGGATTCAAATTCGTGGTTAATTTCACTCTGGCGCGTTTTAGTCACATCTCAGTCGAACCGACTTATCTCTAATCTCTAATCAATTTTTAATTGTGCCGTAATGATCTCGACAAATGAGCACGGTCAAATAGCCAATTCCTAATTGAATTCTCAAATCTATTGCCTTAAAATTCCTTAATGACTTCCCTAGATAGTTTAGTTATCTCAAGAGTGATCGGCTCTAAGAACAACCGTATAGGCACGTTGATGAAATACTCGATTTATTAAATGGAAAACGGGATTGAAAATCTAGTGTCACAGCTTCGTGGGTCTTCTTTTAACATATGCAGCCATTCATCAAGTAGTGTTAACCCGAGTCTAGTAATTTTGATTTGTAGGGGGGTAACGCTCCAAATCCAAGTTGTCCAAGGGCAAAGTGGCAAAGTATGTTCAATGGTTTCGGCTTCCTATTTGCAGATAGGGCATAATGGGTCAGGTACTATTCTTCTCCTGTGCAAGTTGTCCAGTGTAGGCAATGCATTTTGACATTAATTCCATAGAAATAGTTTAACTTTGGGTGGAGTTCTAGAGTGCCAGATATATTTCCAGAGTTCTGGTCTTATTTGGTGAGATGAAGTTGCTATCGTAGTTTGTGGGCTGGCTAATTTATCGCTAGTGGTAAAATAATCACCTTTCACTGTATAGGATCCTGACTTATTGTTAATCTATACCATTTTATCTTCTGTAGTAGGTAGTCCAATAGGGGTTGCAAGGATTTCCTTCATTCTTTGATCATTAAATAACAACCTTACCATTGGTTCATTCCATTTTCTAGTCCTTTGTTCTATTAATGTGCCCACTTTAACTGGCTCATTTCTTGTTGGTGGGCCGCCAATAGTTCCACTCTTCAACCATTTATCCTCTCTAATCGAGATTTTCTTGCCATTCCCAACCGACCACATAACTTGCGGAGATATAGAGTCTATTCCCAAGATAATGCTTTGCCATCCCCATAAAGGTCGAGAGCCTTTACTAGCTTTCCAAAACTCACTTTGTGGATAATAAAGGCCTTTCATCACTTGGCTTAAAAGGGACTGAGGGTGCTGTGAAATACGCCAAGCTTGCTTCCCTAACATAGCTTTATTGAAAGCTAGTAAATCTTTGAAGCCAAAACCCCCCTCATCCTTCCTAAGTTTCAAAGTTTCCTATTTCTTCCAATGAACCCCAGCAGTTTTGTTACTATTTCTCCACCAGAAATTGACAATTTTCTTCTCAATAGTTTTGCAAATTGAAACGGGGATTTTGAAAATGGACATTGCATATTGAAAAATGGCCTACTCCACTGATTTAATCAATATTTCCTTCCATGTTTTTGACAACAAGTTATCCTTCCAGCTTTCCAATTTCATGTTAACTCTAGCAAGAATCTAGGCGAACATATCTTTCTTGGAGACTCCCTAATCCGAGGGAATTCCTAAGTACTTCCCAATTTTCTCAATTTCTGGAACTCTCAACTCTGCAGCCATATTTCTTCTCAAATTCACTGGGCAGCTTTTACTAAAATATATTCTTGATTTATTGAAACTAATAGCCTAGCCTAATGCAAAACAATATTGATGTAGAATGGCCACCAGATTTTGACATTCCAATATGGTACCATTAAGAAAGAAAATAGAGTCATCTGCAAATAGCAATTGTGATAGAGTAGGACAACTACTATTTAGCTTAATTCCTCTAAGTGTACCATCTTCTACTGTTCGATTTATCAAGTGAGAGTGGACGTTTACCACTAAAATAAATAGATAACGGGATAATGGGTCACCTTGTCTAATCCCTCGAGTTGGCTTGAAGAAAGGCAAAGACTCCCCATTGAAGTTTACGCTGAAAGAAACTGTTGAGACACATTGCATCACCCATTATACCCACTTATCATAGAACCCCATCTTGATTAAACATTTTTTAAGGAAGTCTCATTCAATCCGATCATACGCCTTTTTCCATATCTAGCTTTAGGACAGCTTGGAACTTACTTTTCCTCTCACGAGTTCGCAACCTATGAAGTACTTCTTGCACAATCAAGATATCATCTTGAATTTGTCTACCCCCCACAAAAGCGTTTTGTTCTTCAGCAATTATGCTTGGTAGCAAAGGTTTGAGTCTATTGGTTAGTACTTTGGAAATGATTTTTTAGACAAAATTGCATAAGCTGATAGGGCGAAATTGTTCAAGCTTTTTGGAGTTAGAGATTTTGGGAATAAGGGTGATTTGGGTTCTGTTCATATCAGGATTTAGGTATTCAGTATCAAAGAAATTCTGCACTTCCCTGAAAATATCCTAACATAAATCTGGCCAATGATTTTGGAAAAACAGTCCATTGAGCCCATCCGTTCCTGAAGTTTTGGTAGCTCCTAATTGTTGCATTACAGTAGTAATCTCCTCCAAAGTGACAGGTTCTACTAACCGTTGGTTCATCGTTTCATCAACCGAGGTTGGAATTTGGTATAGGATAGGCTGAAAATTTCGAGACCCCACTGACTCATAAATTTTTAAGTATATCTCCGCCATCTCCTTCAAATGTTATTCCTCTCTCACTCAATCATCTTCTGCATTTTTTAGCAAGGCAATTATGTTTCTGGTTCTTCTCTGAAGAGCTGTGGCGTGGAAGAATTTCGTATTTCTATCTCCCCATTTCACCTAGCTAATTCTAGAACGCATCCCATGATACATCTCCTCTTGCCGCCACAGTTTTTCAATTTCTTGGGTTATCTTCTTTACTTCCTTATGATCTTTAGAGACTTCCTAGCTATTCGTCAACCCTTGTAGTTCATTTCTCAGCCAATCAATTCTCATTTTAGCATTAGAGAATCTATTTTTACTCCACTTTACCAGCTGTTGTGTCACTATCTACAGTTTTTCCACCATATTTAGTCTTTGAGAGTCGGTTTTAGTCTAAGTTCTCTTGACTAGATGCACACATTCCTCATCCTCTAACGATAAAGCTTCATATCTAAATACTTTCCTCCTTCATTCCTTTCGTGGGTAAAGTGATTGTATAAGAGGACTGTGATCAGAACTGATAGCTGGTAATGTTATACATTCAACATTTGGATATACTATTCTCCATTCCAAATTACATAAGGCTCTATCAAGACGCTTCTTGACAAATTGTTCTCCTGCTCTATTGTTTGTCCATGTGAATACACATCACTTGCATTCTAAATCCATTAAGGAACATTGATGCAAGAAATCTCTGAAATCTGTAAGCCAATAATTTTCTGCTCTTTTCTTACCCACTTTTTCCCAGTGATACAAAATTTCATTGAAGTCTCCCAAGCAAAGCCAAGGCAGATGATAATTTACACTAGCTCTATGAATAGCCTCCCATAACATTACTCTTTCTTGAAATTCATTAGGAGCATGTAGAAATGTAATATGCATCTTATGTTTGGTTTCTTTGACTTGGCATTGAACATTGATAAAATTATCCGAGAAAGAATCACTGGATAACAACAATACCTGGTCATCCTAGAAAATGGTCAAACCCCCTACAAGTCCTTGTGGATTCACCAAGAAACTATTTTGAAATTTTAGCCTCATTCTTAAACGTTGCACCTTTTGCTCTTGATTTTGAGTTTCCATAATAAAAATGATACTAGGTCTTTCCTGAGTCACTAGGACTCTCAAAGCTTGAATTGTCAAGAGTATGCCCAACCTCTGACAATTCCAACTTAAAAGCTTCATGGATGATCCGGTGGCTTATTAGGGCTAGCCACCAAAGTCCAATGATTTAACTTCTTCGCCACTTTAATGGGGGTCTCCACCAGTTGTGTATCATCAAAAACTAGTACCTTTAAAGTTTGAGCACTATACAAGCAGAATCTCTTCCCTTTTTTTAGAAGAAGATAGCTTGGTACCTTTGGATTTGTACCTTTGAAGTTTGAGCACCATCAGTCCCTTTTCTCCTACTAGGGTCTCTATCATGTCCACCTCCTCTTCCTTCAGCTGTTCATCATAGAGTACCATGACATACTCTTCATCTATGCAGCAACTTCCTCTCTTTTGAGAGCCTTTTTTCTTCCATGATTTGTAGTGCTAGAGAAGGGGTAGGGTGATTGTTCTCCTATTAAGTTGGATTGTTAGCATTATTTTGCCCACAAATGGGCATAATTTTATTCATATTTTGATCCTGCAGCTGCTTTTCTTTTTCAGGAGCTGAAGAGACAGGAGTCTCTAGCACACTCTCATCTTCTTCTTGTATTAAATCTTGTCTGCCATAGAATATTTTTCTATATAGACTAAGTTCCCGCACTTCAGCTCTTAGCCACTGCCCAAATCTTCCTGGTAAGTCCTCTACTAGCCTTAAATTCTCATATGGTATCTCTTTGCAAAATGTGGCATAATGCCCAATTCTCCCACATGAATAGCAATAATGCGGAAGCCTCTCATATTTGAACTCTACCCATAGTCTCTTACTCTCCAAATTGACAATAACCCTAGTCTTGAGAGGATTTTCCAGATTTAGTTTAACTTTTGCCTTGCCAATCTTATAATTATTGTTCCATTTTGCTTCTAATTTCACCTCTATTACCTCTCCAAGTTTCAATGCAATATTCCTGACTACTTCATTAGTAACTCCCAAATGGAAGGCCAAAGAAATGCACCCCGAAAGCACAATAGTTAAATTCATACAGACCTCCGGGGTGTCGGGATCGCATTCACGTAGAAATAGTAGATTACTAGAAAAAAAAAAAAAAAACCATGGCCCAAAATCTAAGACTCTGTTTTTCAGCTTCAGACTAGAATGAGAAGGATAAATATCCTGGCTCTAACAATGTATAGGTAACATTTTCAATCCTCCAAGCTCTTTTCATAGTATTTGAAAAGGTTGGAAAATTCACATTCGGTCTAGAGTACATCTTCCCAAACAATGTTTTTCGGCATTCTATCAATTTCTCTTCGGTAATGTCACCTTTAACATCAACTACATCATCTTCAGACCAAAGCTTACCCAGACTCTTGCAAAGAGCCGCTAAGCGCCTCTCTTCCTCGTATTGATCTGCCATCTCTTGCTCTCCAGGAATAGGGCTAAGAGGTGAAGTTACTTGGGCAAACTGAGGCAGGAACTATGCTGATGGAGATCTTTCATTTCCTTCGCACAAGCTGGCCTGAGGTGTTTGGAACCAGCTGGAAAGGAGAATACAAGCCCAAATCAATTGAAGGGAGCTTTGATGTAGTGGGTGGATTTAGGGTTTCTCGAATGGGGAATGGGAGGATGATTAATCTATGTATCGGGAGTTATGGAGGGAATGACAATCATTGCCAGGTGGAAGGGAATGTGCCGGGCATTAGGGTTTATTTCTTTCGCTGAGATCTGAACCAGAAAACTGGGGTAGAAGAAATGGGGTTTTTATGGGGGATATATTAGGGTTTGCCATTGGGGTTGAATCGAAACCTACCCTCAAGGTAGGAGAAAACTACCCATGTGGTAGAGAGAAATAGTGATCTTCCTCAACTCCATTGGGGGACTTGGAATGAGGCCTTTCTTATATCTGGGGGGTTTGTTCAATTTTGCATTGCCCTCTAACTCCAATTTAGAGGAGACAAAGTGTAAAATATTCCTACTTTTTTCCTGGAAACTGTCCTCTACTACTCTGCTAGAAATGCATATTAGCTCTCAGATTTGGATTCAATTGTGGTTATTTTTTTCTACCCTTTTTGTAATTAAATACGATGAAGTTGTTCTGAATGTGGAAATTATGAAACTCCATCTTCATGGCTTGATTTTTCTTGGTTTTGCCATGCCCTGAAAGTATCGAAAATATATAAATGTTGGGTTCAGTCCCTCTCTAGTATAAAATCTAGTATAAATTACTCTTATAATACACAACCAAAAACCAAAACAAAAAACAAAAAAACAAAAGCGAAAACAAAAGTGAAAACCGAAAAATAAAAAATCCGAACCAAGCCTGGCTCGGAAAAATTACTCTTAAATAATATGATAGAAAAAAAAAAAAACCGAAAACCAAAAACTAAAAGAAAACCCAAACCAAACCAAATTGAGGTTTCAGTTCGTATTCGGTTTGGGACGCATTTGGTTCCGTTCAACAGTTTTTCCCTAATGGTTCAGTTTAGTTCGACATCTACGTGAAAGTATGCATTGGTTGCTAATGGTAGGCCCGATCATATGGGCGGGTTTGGCTATACTCAAGTCTACCGATGACAAAGAATACAGGATTTACTGCAAAAATCATTCTCAAATTTGCTTTACATATCAAATATTTGTCACTTTCAAAACTCATATTTTGCATCTCCCTGACTTAACAGGACCTATTTGCCCACTTGCAGACCCAAAATTTACGCCCAAAAAAACCAAATCCAATATTGAGAATGGACTAATTTGGGAAAAGAATATAGCAACTTGGTAAACCATACGGAGGTAGAAGATGCAACTTGAAATTCCATGCAAGAATTGCTGACGGCAATTCCAATTTTTTCATGAATATATACAGATTCTCTGCATAGACCAAACCAAGATAGTCAATCGAAGCTTTTCCATACAGAATAACGTGTTCAAGTTGACTCATTTACATTTCGGGTCCTAACAGCTTGATGAGCCCTCAAGCCTATGATCGGTTCCAATATATAAAATGAATACACGTAGCATGCTTCATAAGTGGCAGCAATAGTTTGGGGAATGAAAAATTAACGAGATCATAATTGAGAGGTAATTCTTGTTTTTACGTCAGCTTGAAACGTAGTATGTTACGTGAGTTTTCTGATATATAGCCAAAATAAAATAAATGAGCTCCAAAATCTTCAAAGAGGGAAGTTCTAGTTCAATTCATCAATTCAGCTCCATTTAATTGCGGAATTCTGTCTTTTCTACATAAGTTGATACCCAATAAATCTCGTAACATTATTGATGAATTTGGCTCATCAAATTCCCACATTTACCATTTCCTTCAAATTTGTTCTGTTTAATTATTTCTAAATTAGGCAGGCAGATGTTATACAAAGGGCCCAATTCATCATGGATGCATAAATCATACCCATGTGGTTTTTAACTGACAAACGATATTTATTCAACACAAATAAAATCACCCTCAATCGCTCTCTCCCTTCTATTCAATTAAGCTAAGAAGGGACAGAGAGAAAGGATTTAAGATTTTATGTGCTGGCTAAAGATACAAAATATGATTTCTTTTGTGATTACCTAACAAATTGCTTTGATGGAGTTAGAAAACGTAGTTTTTTTTTCCAACCAATTAGAAACAAATTTAGAAATACACAATTTATATTTAACAATTAAGTGGTGTTTGGACTAGTTTTTGCACACCTCTACCTCTTTGGGCGATTTTAGGGGCGCACTTCATATTTTATTCACGGAGTGTTTCTAGTAAGACTTGAACCTAAGATCATGAAGGGAGAAGCAACCTCTCATTATTTAAGCCAACACCTTTCTGAAACAAATCCTTTTAATTTAAGTAATTCTCTATAATTCATGCATTTATCTCTATTTTTTCCTACATGCTTCCCCTTCCATATGTTACACACAAATACCGGCGCTATGTCCCACCATGAGATTGTTAATATTATGATAAAAACTCACTACAACAAATAAATTGAAAAGAAAACAGATTTCCCACGTCTAGAAGTGTCCAAATGGATTAAAAATACATTTTGAACCTATGTACAATGAGTTAGGTCATACATGATTTAGTCGAGTTTTAATAAATAAGTTAGTTAATGGGTTAAGTTATAAGCCTAATCATACGTGAGTTTAAATGGGTCTAAGAAATAATTTCATTCGTCATCCATTAAGCTTAAAAAGGTTATTAGTTGAAGAAATGTATAATAGAAAAAAAATAGAAGAGGAAGAAGAAAGGAAACCCTACCTACGTCATCTGCGGTGGGAAAGGGCGAAGAAACAAGGGTAACCCAAAACTGGTGCCCTGCGTCGTCGGCAATGTCGCCCACGGTAGCCCATATCGCCGGTGGCATCGCCAGCAACACCGGTCTTCATCTCTCCCTCACGCAATGGACAAAGTAATCACGCTGGACGTCTTTGTTCTTCCATTACAACGGACATGAGACCTGAATCCTGTAGCCAGGACCCATCTCTCCGTTTAAGAAGGATGAAGCAATTGTGCCTTGTGACTTCAATCTCATCACCGGTAATTTGGTTCATCGCTCAAACTCTTTTCCCCATGAACATTCGCATAACTATCGGAGTTAGGGCTTGATCAGAGAGTATGCGAGGAAGCTTCATGGGCTTGTTGTTGTGTCTCCAGTGGTGGTGGTACTAGCCGCCGCGGACGCACGGAGGAGGCTTGCGATTGGAGGTAGAGTTGGAAGAGACACCGGAGGCGGAGAGGATGTGAGGGAGCTTGGAACTGGCGATGGGGGCTGCGGCTAGGGACGAAGCGAGAGGCGGATGGGGTGTGGTTGCAGCAACGGCAACAAAGCCTTTAATATATATATATATATATATATAACTATTTTTAACATTCTTCGCATGTTAATTTAAAGAACAAGAAAAGAGTTTCGTATCTGTCTGGGCCTTTTTCTCTGTTTTTTGGATGGGTTTGGCTTGGATGTGCGCTAGGTTGGATCGGGCATGGATCATCTAAATTGTTCAGGAAATAAATGGATCGATAGCATATTAGAAAATTTCAATTGTAAAATTAGCTCTAAACACGCATGTCGAAAATCCAGTAATTATAAAATGATATTTTACTGGGGTTAATCGATATCAAGATGGATATGTTTCAAATCTGGAATATGGAACCTATCTTGTTAGAATTGGTTTCCGATTTTTTGAACTTGAAACCTACCTTGTTTGTCTTGGGACTAACCTATTTTTCTGGTCCGAGACCGATTTCTCTCTTCTTCTTTTTTGCTTCATTTTTTTAAATCAAGACAAATAACAATTATAGCAAAATATTATAAGTGACAAAATGGCTTCGAAGTAAAATATCAATACAATATAAAGTAATAAAGAAGTTAAGCTCAATTAAGAATGTAAATCACTCTTCCAAAAAAAAAAAAAAAAATAGTTTCTACTCTAGAATCTAAAACTTAAAACTTACCTGCATGTACCGGTTCCAAAAATTTAGAACTAGGAACTACCCTATTTCTATGGACAGTCCAAGCCAATTCTCGAGTTGAATCGAACTGATTGCACATCCCTAATTTTTGCAAGGATCGAACTGGTTGCATATTCCTAATTTTTGCAAAGACATTAGACCATGGTCAATATCGTAATGAAACTCGCAATTATAGAAAGACAGAGAAAATGCTACGAAAATCCAAACTATATTATGACAAATTTTACATGTCACACTAAAAACCCCAAACTATTTATATTGTGACACATTTACCCAAAATATTTTTTTGTGACAATAAAAACCCCAAAATTATATCGGTGTAACACATTTACCCTCCGTTATGTTTTTTTTGGAAATTACCGTTAAGAGTCCTACATGGCTGTTGACTTGGACGTTGGACTTCAAATGGCAGTGACATGGCACCAACGTATCCCTCCCCCCTCTCTCTCAAGCTCAATTCACTCGAAACTTGTTTTCTAGCTAACTAGCTGAAGGCGATTTGGGTTTTTAGGGCTTTGTATGTTGGTTGATTCTCCCACTCAAGGAAGCTCAACTCAATCGGGAGCTTCAATTCACTATAATAGCAAAATTGCGAAAACAAACACCTCAAAAGTAAAGATTGATGAAGAAAATACTCACAGAATGTTGGTGAATTGAGATTAGCAAAAAAATCCTTGAAAAAGCCCAAATCACAGAGTCGATCTCCTTTGTGGAGACAAACTGAAAACCTCAAAAGAAACCCAAATTACCTTTATAAAGCAAACGAGCTTTGAACAAATTGAACTTCAATCGAGTCAAGCTTCTTTGAGAGAGAGAGAATCAACCAACATACAATTTAAGCCTCAAATCGCCTTCAACTAGTAAGCTAGCAATCCAGCTTTGTTGAGAGAGAGAGAGATTTGAGCAGGATATTAACCCTAGAGCCCCAAATCAAATGAACCGCTAGAGAGGAAAACAATGATGTTCATGTGGACAAATGGAGTTTCGAATAGAGCGCTTGAGCAGAGAGCAATGAAGCTTTAAATGTGGACCAAGGCAAAGAGAGAGCTAGAGCATGGAGCTTCAGCGGAGAGACCTTGAGGATGAGAGTTTGGAACATAGAGTAAGGGGCAAAGGTAGACGAAGCCCAAATAACAGCGTTCCTTAATATTTCAATCACAACAGAAAAAAAAAAAATGGCATGTTTTCCTTCACTTAGTCCCACTTTGGCCCCACGTCAGTATCATTTGAAATCTATGGTCCAAGTCAGCGGCCACATAAGAGGCCACATAAGGCTTTTAAAGATAATATCCGACGGAAACATAATAGAGATTAAATATATCATAAGAGTATAAATCTAGGGTTTTTTATATTATAAAAAAATTGGAATAAATGTGTCATATTAGATTTATATTATAAATCTAGGGCCTGCATGTTTGTATTTTTTTTTTCATTCACTTAATACCTCAAAAAAGTTCATAATAAATTAATCGCGATAATATAATTTGGGATTTGGTGGCATTTTTCCCAAAAAAAAAAAAAAAAAAAAAAAAATACCTTGTACTATCTCGACGATATTACCCTTCTGCCCCAGGTCCACGCATAAACGGAGGACGCGCACGCACCGCATCTTTCGCCCACCCCCATATAAATATCCCGCACACTCGCGAGAGCTGGTATTAGGGTTTTCGCTTGCACCAGAGCGTCGAAGTGGGGAGGGTTTGCTCGGTAGAGCCGTCACCAGCAGCTCCTTCGCTCCGAGCCAAACCCTAGTCTCCTCCCAACCATGGCCGTCGGGTAACTCTCCCCTCTCTCTCTCGCGTGGGTCGGTTCTTGCCGTTCGAGACTTTGGCGTTTGGACTGATGGGTCGGTGGTTTTATGCAGGAAGAACAAGAGGATTTCCAAGGGGAAGAAGGGAGGCAAGAAGAAGGCGTGAGTTTCGGTGTTCCTGTTTTTGGGGGGGGCTCATTGGGTGTTCGTAGATCTGTTGGATGTTCTGGTTTGTTCTGATTTTGTGCGTCTTTTGTTGTTGTCGTTGTTGTTGTGGGGGCATTTGCGCAGGGTCGATCCGTTTTCCAAGAAGGACTGGTATGATATCAAGGCCCCATCCGTGTTCTCCGTGAAGAACGTGGGCAAGACTCTTGTTTCGCGTACTCAGGGTACCAAGGTGTGTTCTTTTTCGCTTTCGTTTAATCTAATCTGGTTGGCTCGGTTGGAAAATGGGCGAAGTTTTCAGTGTATGTGTGTAATGCTCGTTGTGAAATCTCTTTGCTTGTTTGGACTTCGATCTAAATGCCATTGCTCGAATAGTGGTCTAGGTAACACTTAAGACATCGTTGTTAGTTTTCTTGCTGTAACTATTTTTGTAGTGGTTGATGTGTAGAGCAGCTTCGTTGAGCTTATTTGCTCCAGTACTGTCGATTGCTTTGTGATACTCCCTTGAATAACAAGGCATTAAGGTCTTACTGTTGGGGATTAAGCTGTGATAACAATTGGAGATATTGATATGCACAGTGCTGAACATGTCATTTGTCGTTCTCTCTGTGGCGCTCATAGCTGGTTTCTTTATGAAAATTCAGCGCTGATCTTGCCATGCCCTTTGTAAGGAACTTATGAGGGTAAAAGAATAAGGATAATTTGAAGTCGATGCCTTTGGATATCTTTTTTTATTCAATTATGGCACCTTTGTTGGTGTTATCTTTTTCAGCAACCCCCTCGGGGTGGGGGGCAGGGGGGTTCACACAGATTTTAGATGTCGAAAAGTTATTTATTCCTCATAAAGTCTTTTAACATGACACTAATTTTGCACATTTGCAGATTGCTTCAGAAGGTCTCAAACACAGAGTGTTTGAGGTGTCATTGGCTGACCTTCAGGGTGATGAGGACCATGCCTACAGAAAGATTCGTCTGAGGAGTGAAGATGTTCAGGGAAGAAATGTCTTGACTAATTTCTGGGTAAGATTTTTTCTTTTTTTTAATTAGGTTTCTGGGTAAGGTTAACATGGTCATCGCCCTTTTGAGTATCATCTACACCTTTTGAAATGAATTTGACCTATGCCTTTCCTTTATATAATTTCAGGGAATGGACTTCACAACCGATAAGTTGAGGTCCTTGGTGAGAAAATGGCAGACATTGATTGAAGCTCATGTTGATGTGAAGACAACAGATAATTACACTTTGAGGATGTTCTGCATCGGCTTCACCAAGAGACGTCCAAATCAGGTCAAGAGAACCTGCTATGCGCAATCCAGCCAGATCAGACAGGTGATTTATCTCTCATGCAGAATACGCTATTTCTGTGGTCTATGATAGAATAACAGTCTTACCATATCAGTAGAAGCATTACAGTTAATCTGCATGGTCCATCGATTGATGGCATGCTCAACATCATATGTTTGCTTTCTTTTTTGATTTTTTGTGCTGCTTGGCTCCCTATAATGTATATGCTCTAATAAATTACATAGTGGCAGTGGCTGGATGTGCCAATTTATAGTTTTCCTTAAGAGATTGGCTATGCGATTATAGTGGCGATTTAAAGTAGAAATGCTTTTGTTCCAGATTCGCAGGAAGATGAGGGAAATTATGGTCAACCAGGCCACTACTTGCGACCTGAAGGAATTGGTCAGGAAGTTCATTCCTGAGATGATTGGGAAGGAAATTGAGAAGGCAACATCAAGCATCTATCCTCTGCAGAATGTTTTCATTCGGAAGGTCAAGATTCTGAAAGCTCCTAAGTTTGATCTCGGAAAATTGATGGAGGTATATTTCTTTTTCTATTTATTTTAATTTCTTAATTGTGTCTGAGATATTGAGGGACAATTTCTTAACCTAATTTCATGAAATGAAATACTTATATTTGCTTTAAATAAAAAATTCTTAGTTACATTCTTGATGGAGGTTGATGAGTTTTGAGAGCCTATTAATGACGCATGCCTAGTGTGGTTTACTTAGTAAAATGGTTTGCATAGAACCTTGGTTTTCTTTTTGTGCTTGACTGGATAACAAGATTGAGTTTGCTTTATAGAGTTGCTCAATATGAACTTCAGGGAGAGTTAATTAGATATTATTGAAGATGGCAGTAAATTTAGAGTTGAAAATGAAATGAACGTGATTTTTATTTGGATAGTGTAGTTTGTGATTGTTAATTCATTGTAAAATCTGTAACCTAACTGTTTGTTTATCCTGCTGTCATGATAGGTCCATGGTGATTATTCAGAAGACATTGGCGTCAAGTTGGATAGGCCCGCTGACGAACCAGTGGCTGAGGTTCCCACCGAAGTCATTGGAGCTTAAATTTAGGGTTCTATTGTTCTCATATTGAGTTTTGAAGTCCTTTCTACAGACCAGACGATGTTTTGCTTCAGCAAGAATTAATGGGTTTTGATAATTGAGCGATGTTGTTTTGTTCTTTAGCTGAGATGATGGTTACGTAGCTCCTTCCATACTTATTAATGATTCAGACGAGAATTAGAATTTTCTGCAGTCTCTCTGTATTGTTTCACTTGGTCTGTGGTATAAAGAGAGGTTTTAAGCGAAAACCTTTTGCTTGCTGCGTTGTAGCATTGTTGGAGGTGATGCTTTTCGATAGGACAAGCTATTAACATAATCTGTAGTTAATGCCCGGTTTGGTTTAAGCTTGTTCCATAATCGGTGTTTTCTTCCTTTAATTGCTTTGATTCTGCGAGATCGATATCGCTACAGGGATCCTTCCTAACCTTCTTGAACCACTCCTTTCTTGTCCCTGCACTTCTGTACTATTTCTATTTGAGAGCTCGCAAATGCTCTTTGCTTATGGTGATCCGGGGATCAAGCAGTTTGTCTTGCGTTGTCATTTGTAAGACTTGAGTTTAATGAAGTGCTCGTGGAGTGCCTTTGCAATGTAGCAGGCGTCATTTATATTATTGTCTAATTTTAAATAGACACCTAGGGTGCGTTTAGTAACAGTTTTTTTTTCCCAATAATAGATTCTAATCAGAATTTTTTTTTTTTTTTCAGGAACAAATTTTGAGCATTTTAAGCCGTTTGGTAACTATTCAAAAAAATTTATTCTAGAATAGAATTGTATTTAGTAGCGTCTTTCATTGATTTTATTTCAAATTAATTTTTTTAAATTTTTAAATAATTTTTTTTTTTTTTTACTTTTCTTTTTTCTTTTTTTCTTTTTTTCTTATTCTTCTCCTTCTTGGCTGGTTGTCGGATTGACGACCGGCCGACCAGCCGGACGAGGGCCCGCGACCTCACCGGAGCGTCGCCGCCCTCGCCGAGGCCAACCCTCGTCCCCGAGCTTTGCCTAAGCATTGGGCAAGGCTCGCCCAAGCCCCGCGAGGCTCGGTCTCACCAGATTTGGTGAGGCCGAGCCTCGCCGATGGCCAAGCCGACCTTGCTGGGGCTAGGCAAGGTCTGCTTGGCCACTAGCGGGAAGTTAGGTGAGCCTCATCGATGGTCAGATGAGCCTGGCTGGGGTTGGGTGAGATTTGCTTGGCCATTAGCGGGGCTGGGCAAGCCTCACCGGTGGCCAAGTGAGGCCGAGCCTTGTTGATGGCCAAACTAGCCTTGTCGGGGCTAGGCGAGGTTTGTTTGGCCACCCGGCGGGGCTAGGTGAACCTCATCCGTGGCCGGGAGCCTCATCGGTGGCCGGGCGAGCCTCGCGTGGCCGGGCGAGCCTCATCGAGGCTAGGCACGCCTCACCTAGCCTCGCAGATGGTCGGGCTTGCCTTTGGCAAGCTTGTTAGACCGGTGGACGAACGGGTGGTCGCTGGATGGCGGAAGGGAAGAAGAAGAGGAGTTGGTTTTGATTCTCAAATTTGTTTTTTTTTTTTTTTTTTTTTTTTTTTTTTTGGTGACCTTGGGAATCTCCCCCCACGCCGCTTCGCGGAGTAGAGTAAACCCGGGGAGCACGTGAGGACCCCACCACCCATGTGCCCCGGGCAAGACCGGCTGGAACTAAATCACCGACGACGCCGTGGATCGAACGCAGCCCTTTCGTGGGAGGTCCCTTGCTCAACCACTGCGCCACCACCGTGGTGGGTCAAATTTGTTCTCGAAACAAGAATCAACTTTTTTTTATTCTTAATTCTACTCTAAATCTGTTCCTAGAAACAAAAATTTTACCAAACGCGATTATGTTCCAAAACTATTTTCGGGAATAAAAAATTAGAGTCGGGTACTGTTTGGCACGTTGCCAAATAGTCCCCTACTGTGTGATTTCTGAGACTAGATTTTTCGGGCCCATGCCTCGCATGTTGGATATACAATAGGGAAAATACCACCAAAAGTCTGTCCACTGACTATGATACATTGATACCTCCGGACCATTTTGGGGCGTCACCGAAATCTTCAAAAGCTGCATCATGTACCGGTTTCAATTATTTCTTTCATCACATTTCTGCCCAAGTCATTCGTGGAAGTCCTGCGTGGCGCGGCTTACATGGACAACATAGGAAAACAGAGCTGACGTGGATCCAACGTAGTTCTGGTAAATTTTAGTGGAGCTTACCAAAACTACGTTTGGGGGCAAAAGTTGGGACAAATCGAATGCAGTTCAGCGTTTTTCCGAGTGATAAGATTAGGGATAATGAACTCTTCATGACAATTGCCGCATAAATGAATCAAGTCTATGTGATACATTGCATCGATAGTGTTCGCTCTTGATCCTTGTAGCTTGTTTTTCTTATCATTGTCCATGTAGGCCGTCACATAGGATTTTTAAGAGTCAACATTGGACAGAATTGTGATGGAGGTATATTTGTAACTTTCGTACAATTTTATGGATTTTAATGACAAAACAAAGAGTTTGGGCATTGAAGTCATAGTAGAACTCATTCGTTTTTCTGTGGTAATTAATATGTACTACTTGAGAGTTGACTGTTGGATAAGGATATATCATACACAAGTAATATATATATCAATTCAAGAGTTGAATAATAAGCAACTCAAAGTTTGATGAAATTTTAAAGATGAATCACCTTGCAAGTTTGTTAAAATTTGTAGAAACAAATTAATGTTCTATTTGCGCACATAAGATAATTAATTTTTTTTTCATCATATATTTGATATTTCTGAATTTTCAAAACCATCTTAAACATTGATATTTTATTCTCTCATTTTGTATATTCTATTTTTAGGTGAGCTAATGCTTAATCCTATATTGTGTTTTATTTTTGGAATTGAATTAATCTTTTTTAAAATTTCAATTATTTATGTTTAATTAGCTAATAAAGTTACTTATTTATGCTTTTTATGTTAAGATTTGTAGAAACAGATTAATGTTCTATTTGCGCACTTAAGGTAATTAATTATTTTCATCATATATTTGATATTTCTGAATTTTCAAAACCATCTCATTTTGTAAATTGTGCTTTTCAGGTGAGGTAATGCTTAATCTTATATTGTGTTTTTAAAATTGTTAGATTTTTTCGAAATTTCAAAATATTTATGTTTAATTGACTTAAAAAGTCATTGATTTACGCTATTTAGCAATTCGTGGAGGCTAAAAAGTTTTCATAGGCTACTAGTGATAAACCAAATATATTTTAGTAAAATATTTATCATATAACATTGGTCTTAACTTGATGTTTGCACTTTAGCGTTGCTTAATCTCGATTACGAGGAGGTGTTCAAGAGAGTTTAGCGGAAGTCAGTAAATTTAGCGCTTAAAAATGGAATGGAAGTGATTTTTAATGGCTGGCTACAATCTGCGATTGTTTAATTCAACGTTAAGTTTTGCAAATTTATTTGAAAGAAATGAAGAGAAAATATAATTTCATCCACATTCTGCGGATTATATTTATAACCGTGGAGTCAAATTGCGGTCAAGCTACGTGTTAAAAAATATTATTCATTTTTTCTTCCCCGATATATAATCATAGTGGCAACTGGAAAAGATTTCAATGAAGTGCAACTGAGGCTTAGGAGAGACCACATCGGATCTTTTGCTAATAATATCGAATTAGAAACGAACTCAGCTGATACTTCAACGGCAGTTTCCTCGGAAAATCGAGAAATATCTTCAATTTAGTTTGTCAGCTCTTGCCGCCTAATCCCTTCTAACAAACATAGTGTAAGTGACGACAAGAGGAAGGATTTTGTTTTAGCCAACTTCAGATGAAATTTAAGTTATCTACTTATTTAATAAATTAACCATTCAAAGCAAAAATTTAACGGTGAAATTAGTAAACTTACCAACGTAGGTTCGGCCAAAATTAGTTAGTTACTGACGATGCAAGGAATTTGCTATTATAATTAAGGGTTAATATCACAAAAAATTTCAAATCAATACAAGTGTGACAAATTTAGTCTAAATTAATTTTTTTTTTTTACAAAAAAATTCTAAATTAGTACAATTGTGACAAATTTATCCCAAACCAATTTTTTTACTACAAAAATCCCAAATTTGTATATCCATAACAAATTATCATCTGTTAATATCTGTTAAATTTGATTATCACAAAGAAAAATCACAAATTAGTACACCTAATAAATGAATAGGTAAAACCCCAAATTGGTATCCCCATAAACTAGCAAGTGTTATCTAACTCAACAATTTAACGGTAAAATTTAATGAAAACTAACGTAAGGTAAATTTATCATAGGTATATCAATTTGGAGTTTTTGTAGTCAAAAATTAGTTTTGGGTAAATTTGTCACAGGTGTACCGATTTGGGGTTTTTCGCGATATTAATCTTATAATTAAAATCGAAGTTAACTTATAATTATAATAAGTAACTTACCATCGTAAATATGATTTTAATTAAGTAAGTCACCAACAAGCTGAGAAATTGATGAACATAATATTCGATAGAACACTTTCAAGCTGTTTAGGATGTAGTAATTGAGAATTGAATCGTATTGTTTGAGAAAGAAACGCACCAGAAAATAGATAAATTTAATACTATAGACTCGCTTTTAGGGTGGTGAGTTTTCTCTCCTAGTAAGGAACTTTACCAACACGCAATCCTCTAGTAATTTACCAAAATTGGAAGTAAAATCTCGTTGTTAAATTTAGCAACCTTTTACTGAAATTAGTAACCCACCAAAGAATGCTAGCTTTTAGGGAAATAATCTACCGACCAAGTGAGTAATTTGCCAAGTTTTCCGATTATTTAACTGTAAACCATTGTAAACAAATCTTATCAATGAAATTAGCAACTTACTAGCGGAGGCCAGCACCGTGACGAGTAACTGGCAACGCAAGGAATTTACCGAGGTCAAAGTAATATAGTATTTGATTTGGGGGTAGTCAAATCATCATTTCATCCGTAAGTGAGTTTTGAACATACATTTGAGAATGGTAAAATTATTATTTGGTAGGCATGTTAGTTTGGCTCCATTTGTTTAGCAATAAATGAATGTTCTGAAAATCTCTAAAAATAATCATTGGTATTGCTTATAAAAATGAATAAACACAAAATATTTTCATCATTCATGAAAATGATTAAATAAAAATTATTGTCAAAAATTGAATTATTTTTTATTGACTAATTATTTCAAGCGATCAATTTTGGAAAAAATGATGAGTTACTAATAAATAAGTGAGAACAACTGTTTGAAATCACAAGGTATTCAAACCTGTTAAATTCATTATAGCGTTAGTGTGTTAGTGACAAATAAAACGGCATACTGGTAAAATTGAAAATTTGTTTTTAATTATTAAAGAATTCGATGATTATTTTGCTAAGTTACGATCGTTAAACAACACTCCTAATATGTAACCATTTCATAACCTACTACTAATAAAACAAGTCTTAAAAGTCTATGTCTCAAATCGGGAAAAGTGCCAAAAAAGTCCTAAACATTTTGTCTTTGTACTGATTTAGTCTTAAACCTTTTTATGTTGTGTCATTTCAGTCATTTTGGCCAATTTTGGCCGAATTTTGCTGACTGGACACCGGCCGACTAACGTGGTTTGATCGGTATCGATGTAGATAACTTTTAATAATATTTTTATTTTTGTCTTTTTCCTCCGGCCGGTTGCCGAGGTCCAGTGACCGGCCGAGGCGATGGCGACAAGGGCGAGCCTCGCCATGGCCGAATCTGGCGAGGTCGAGCCTTGCCCTCGCCGAATCTAGTGAGGCTCGACCCTCGCCCGCGAGGTGGCCGACAAGGTCGACCTCGCCCTCACCAGCCGTCACCTCTGACCGGTCGCCCGCCATTGCCTCTGGCCGATTGTCGAACCTCAGCGACCGACTAGAGGAAGATAAAAAGAAAAATAATATTAAAAAATAAAAAATAAAAATATTATTAAAAGTTGTCAATGTTAGCGCCGATTAGACCACGTCAGCTGACCGGCGTCCAATTAGCAAAATCCGGCCAAAATTGGTCGGAAATGACTGAATTGACACAACGTAAAAATGTTTATGATTGAATCGACACAAAAAAAAAAGGTTTTAGACTAAATCGGTACAAAGGCAAAATGTTTAGGACTTTTTGGCACTTTTCCGTCTCGAATCTAATAACAATCTAATTATGTTTGTCTAAAAGTATAATAATTTAAAATGGGGATCTAAGAATAAGCCTAAAATTTATTCGACATATTTAATAGAACCAAATTGAATCGAAAGCTTCCAATGACCAATGATGGAAATAGGGATATTTATCAATCTAATTCAGCTTGTCACATTGAGAAACTGGAACTTGAAATCTAATCGAGAACCTAGTTTCAATTTTCGCCGGGACAAATTCAAATTTTGTTCTTTTCTTTTGGTCAAGCAAATCCGAACTATTATCATCACCCAATGAACCACAAAACATAGGTAAAATATCAAAAACGCATCTCCCTTTTGACCCATTAACCTTACGAAAAGCATTCACGTGCACCTAGACAAAACTTGAAAAAACCAAATTGTACCTCCTTATAGATTCATTTTGACATTTTGCTTAGGTTTGATTGGTTTGGTTTGGAGTATTTTGAGTTGATGTGAGAATTCAGAATTTGGGGATGGTCTTCTTTGGAAAGGAAATGGCATTTTCGTAAACTAGGCCGCAAAGATAATAAATATGAAGATGCAAAGTAAAATTGAAAGGTAAAATTCAAGTACATGATATTTTCAAAAGTGGAGATATAGAAATGATCGTTAGTAAAAAATAATGCATGTTTTTTGCATCCTTTCGAAAAAATATTTTTAAATTTGTTCCTCCACTCCACTCTTGAGAAAATAAACAACAGGCATGCCCGAGTACAGTTGCTTAAAGGCTGAATTTGCTGTCCCAGTTGAGTCAGGTTCAGGAACCACTCGATATGTCGAGAACCAAGGCCTTGGAATTTGCAGGAGCAGATCACTCCAAAATTATGAATACCAAGGCATAAGCCCTTCATTCAAGAAATGGTCAGATATCAAGCACGAAAAGATCTCACCCTTTTCCGAACTTCCAAGATTCATCTGATAATACTTTATCATGCCCCCTCCCAGATTGATACAAGGTTAAAAAAATGGAATTTAGAGTACTCTTAAACAATGAATGCAGTCAAGAGAAAGCAAAAGGAACTGTGGAGCTTGAATCAACTGAAACTTGACTATTTTACAATATACATTGGTATTCTTAAGAGCATGCTACAGCTTTTATTATACTGCGCGTCCATCGGAAAGAAAAAGACACTTAAAAATTGCCATTGAGCGACAAGCCTCTCAACGAGGCGAAGTTCAAGGAAGTACCAAGGCGATTCTCGAGCAGAAAATCATGATACGGCTCACTTCTAGTGTTGAGGAGTGAGAGAAGGAAAGGATGGAATCGATTGTAAAATCAACCTGCGACCGCTCCTCAGGTTCGGGGAGGTCCCAAAGTCGCTGTGTGGCGGAGAGACCCTCTTGCTGTTAGGAGAGGTGCTCTTTATGCTGGCCGTTGGCGTGCTGCTGCTGCAGAGGATCTCGGGAATTTCGTCCTCCATCTTAGTTAGAGGAAGTTTTTCGAATTTCGGTGGCGGCGGTAGTAGAAGATCCGGTTTTCCCATTTTCTGGCTAGAGTGCAATGCATAAGAGGATCCAATGGTGACGAATGATGAACGCGGCTGCTTGAGTTTCGATGGAAATGCCAACTGAACCAAAGGTCTGCAAAACACAGATAAAGTTAAATGACCAGAAAATACATCTGTTAGCGAAGGAGCTAAAATGAGAGAGACTAAAGGACGGAAAGAATTTAAGTAAACCAAACCTGCGAAACCCGGATGGTGTGCTTGGAAGAGCAGAAGCTAAATTTAGCTCATCATTATTCTCATTTTCCATTTTCCAAGGAATTTTCTCCGCTTTGTTCTTTTCACACTTCTCAGTCTCTTCTTCTTCTTCGCAATCTGGTCCTCTCAAAGCAGAACCTGAATTCCACAGTGAACAATTTTAATCTAGGAATTTCATTTGGTTTTGAGACCATAAAATAGTGTAAAAAAACGCATCAGAATAAGAAAGGTAGAAGGTTGGTGATGGTATCCAGTGAGCCACATGCTAGGGTGACGTGAGGATCACTTACCATCTTTTGTACCGAATGCATTTTTACACCCTTCGCATCGACAGTTAATGGAGCAGCCAACACCACCCTTTTTAAAACAAAAACCAACATTAATAAAGAATTATAGCAGAAGATCAAATTGGACAGCACAATCTGAAAGGAAAAACCTGATAGCACTCGCAGTATTTCTTGAGGCAACTAGACTTCTTACAATTGCATCCTCTTTTATGTCGTGCTGAAGCTGGCGTTTTGCTAGAATCTTCCTGCACAGGACAAAAGGACAAAATAACATTGTAGGCAGTGTTTCATATTTATTCCCCTTTACGCCAACGAGCAGGAATAGAGTTGACATATCATATATTCTTACCCCGTATTCAGAAGCAGATTCAGAAGACCTAATGACTTTTGGAGCAAATGCAAGCGGGTTACGTGACTCGATCTGTTTTCTAGTTGCAAGAACAGTGTCTTCATGAATAGGCTTGTTGAAGCAATCTTGACATGCACATGGCTCGATGCAGTAGACACCAGCAGCAAAACATTCACAGTAACTGCATAGACAATTTTGAAAGGTCAACTAGCATACTAATAGCTTCCAGATTTCCTGAAATTGTTCATCTAATTCAGTTTTGATTTGCCAAAATGGCCTAGGTGGACGAGTTGTTTCTAGGGTCTCTTCCATTTTTAAGTTTCGCTGGAATAACTCAGCTGACGAAAAACTTTTAACATCCTATTTTTCTGGGTTGTTTACAAAAAAGCATCTCTCAATTATTTTATCAGGATTACACTCCAGTTATGACCTAATACAATGACATCAAGGATGCCCTTTTGGCTTCTGTGAAATTGTCATTCGAAGGGAATTGGAGACTCAGCCTGCGCTGAGGATAGAAAGGCCCAGTGCAAAGTCTTCTATTAAAGGGTTGAAGTTCACATCTAAATGATTACATAACTTCTACATATGATAAGATTGCTTTTCATAACTTCTCAGGCCTAAATAACTTTGCTCAAACAATAGAATAATACCGCAGCTCAGTTTTCTTTCTATGTATCATTTCAGCACTTCTGCAAGCAGTTTTCTGCCACAGGATTCTTTTGTAGTGGATCAAGAGCGGTTATTTGGGGCCAAGAAAAAAAAAAGGACCAATTACTTAGGTTTGAAATGTACAGCACTTCTGCAAGCAGCTTTCCATGGCTTGTTGGCCAACACTGGATGGCAAGTATACTAATTGTTAAACACAAAAAAGGGTATTCAGTGAATAAAGAGTTCCAGGGTTTAAAAAAGAAAATACTTAATAAGTGAACTTACAGCTTCAAACATTTTGATTTTTTACAATTACAGCGCTTGCAGGTCTCACTTTCTCCGCCATTCTCCATTCGTCTCCTGCAAATCAAATAGCACATATAAGGAAAGGGAAGGAAGCATCAAAAGTAGTATCTGAATATACGGTCTTGAACATCAAGTTATAAACAGATCATGCATACCTTTTCTTTCGGGACTAGTCTGGCCATTCTCTTCATAGTTCAGATCAGTGGGTGCTTGAGAAACTTCTTCAGCAACCTGAAGCCCATTATCATGGTCCATCTCTTCAGCATTACTCAAAGTCAAAGACTTGTGAAGCGACTCCTGATTGGTCAAGGGAGACTGCAACGAGGTTGTGGACATGTGCACGTTTAATGCTTGACATCAGATAACAAGCTTTCATGTTTAACAATCCTGGAGTCCTTTGTAGTTGAAGTCAAAGCATTCAAGTGCAAGCCAATTCCAGGTACAATACACCGTGAAGAATCACCTCCACCTTTGACAACGACCAGTTGCTTATTTTTTGGGATATCATTCTCATCGGATTTAAGTAGTGGTGAAGAAATACCACCTGAACCACTGTCCAAGCTCTTCTGCTGAGTTCCCACCATCTCAAAATCAAGACAGCGCCTCCTCATACCACGAGGTAGATCAGAGATAGGCTACATATCAACAGACAGAGGTACTTTAGTTTGTTATACAATCCAACGGGATTCTGTGTTTCAGCAATTAACACAAGCAAGAAATGTTTCTTCAAATGGCTGGAGGTGGAGCTGGAAGACTAATACTGAACTGTTCAGATTAAAACAAGAGTTAAAAGTATTGAGAAACTAACAACAGAGATGAGATTTTTTCATGAATTTCTGACTGAAGATGCTTTGGAAGTTGCAAATACTATTTAAAAGTCACTTTCAGCATCATCACGGTATGTTACAGACAAGCACATTGAATGTGTTTTCAGTAAGAATGAGTACAGATGGATTAGTAATCGATTTTATTAGAAATGAATTGAGGGGAAAAAAAGAAAGAAATTGGAACGGTATCATTAACTTCTAATAGAATTTTGGTGAGAATAAAAGAAGAAAGCATGCGATTTTGGTTCAGGGAATTCTGTGCATCTGGTCTACTTATTGAAGAGGCAGATATCTGTAGTTTGCATGCTGTGCCAGCACATAAGAAACAGGAAATTTTGTGAGAGAATACATGGAGTAAAGATCAAGCTGTCTTTTACCTTATTAGCAAATGGAATATGCGCTCCCACCTCATTATCCATATTTACACTCAAATAAGTACCAGTGTGATTATCCAGATTGCTTATCGCGACACCATTCGACAAAGTATTTGTGTCTTTCTGTTCGCTGGGATCTACAGGCTGACAAGAAGGCTCCTCTGCTTCATGCTGTTCGTTAAAAGTGAGTTGATACAGTAACTGCTTTTTCAGTTCTTCACTAACCTCGTTCTCAGGAAAATTTGACACCATAGAAGTGAAATATCCCACCTCTACATCTGGTGATCTCTGGATCAGTCCCTAAAAGCAGCAGCATCATTAGGGGAACTAAATATTAAAAAAGGTCAGTTGACTCTAAAGCCAAACTCTCCCATCCACACCCTGTATCATTTTTCTGTTGAGAAGTTCCCTCCTGATGTGACCTACCATCAGGTAAGTCTATTTGGGAATTTTTTTCAACAACAGGAGCATCTGACTTGGACACAGTACAATCTGCAGCAGTGCTACATGGCGTTGGGTCGGAATTTGGACTGCCACAGTCGTACTTTAAGGATTGCGGCAGGTCAAGCGCAAATTCTTGGTGCTCATCAAGCGGCTCAACAGAAGATTCTCCAATGGGAACCAAGATATCAAAGTTTTCCTGCAGCTCACTTTCATTTTCAGCCAACTGAGCCACATCCAAACATCGCGTTCAGCTGTTGGAATTTTATTCTCATCTTTACAAGAAGTTCCGATATTTGATGGATCTGAGTCTTGATGGCTAAAACAAGAGATATCTGTTAGCAGACATATACAAGCAAGGCAGTCTGAGCCAACTGTGCAGGACTAAACAAGAAAGACAGACAATCACCTTCTCAGAAATCTCGATTCCTTGTGAGAAGAACTGACATGTGGAGAAGTGAAAATGGACGGAAGAGATCCAAAAGTCAGTGAGCTGAATGCCTGAGTGATTCGTATGGACTTCACTGGCTTTATGGGGAGAGACTGTTGATATAATTGAAAACTGGGGAGTCCTGCAATCATCAGGAAACTATTACTCACGGATCACACAATATATTTATCAGAAGAAAGAAATGCACAGAAATGACGTAAAGTAGATTTATACACACTAAAAACAAGTGCAAGATGGAGACTCTTAACCAGAAAGTACTGAATTAAAGAAAAAGTTCAATTAGCCGATTCTCAAATCAAGTTCTGCTTCCGTGAAAAATGCAAAAATTAATCAAGCATAACAACATATCCTGCAAAACAGCATACTTTATTTCCATGTCAAATATTTTAAGAATTATTGCAATAAAACATGCCAACTGGAATAAAAGCCAGAATATAGAAAATCTCACAACCAAGAGCTCTCAAATGCAAAGCTACCGTGAATATATGATAAAACTCTGCCCGCCAAAGCTGTTTGTGGGCATGTTAGACCGACAAAAAGTGGTCATTCAATCAGATCCACTCCTCGATCCAAGACAATAATACCGACATGTGAGAATTGAAAAGAAATTACATAAAAGAAGAAGAAGCGTGACCACTTAAGACCTAGCTGAGTCCTCACACAACCTGGAGTGCATTAAACACAGGATCTGTAGTTCACTCATAAAATGGCCGCCAGTAAACATCTGTGGACATTTCCCCCAAAAAACACCACTTTTGACTAATTAAACACTTAGTCAAAAATTTCTGACCCCGAGAAGGAGAATTAGACAGAAACTCCAGACAATTGCTTCTGAATCTCCAAGTGAAGATCACTGAAAAGCAAGGTCCACTCAGCATTGACTCGCCAGAGATCTAAATATAGAGAGATTCACATCACCAAGCGAAGATCTACTCAAATTAGCTGGAGTTCAGACCACACTTCCGAACAACCTTAAACAATTCGAAGATTCTTCTTTCCCCCGTCAAAACCCCCCGGAACTCTTCTCAGAAACTCCAAAGAAGCTGACAACACTACAGTCAACTCAAAGAAGAAAGAATCCCCATTTCAAAACTAAGGTCAACGACCCAGATGGGACAGAAAAGAAGGGCATGCAGACCAGGCAAGGATCGAGTCAACAACCCGCAACCAAGCTCCAAAAGATCCAAGAATTGCCAAAACCAACCCGATCCCCCGGCGACAAAGGAAGAAAAGAGATGAAATTGACGAAAAAACCGAAGTGGGTACTCAAGATTCTCGGCGGGGCGAGCGCAAAGTACCTCGAATTTGGAGATGGGAGCGGCGATCTGGTTCCTCTCTGGAGTATCCATTTCCAGAGAAGAAGCTGCTTCACATTTCTCTCTCCAAACCACCCCCCGCTCCCTCTCTCTTACTCTCTTTCTAAGGCCTCTCCCTTTCTGGGTATCTCCTCCGAGAGCGGGAGGAAGAGAGGGAGAGCGAGAGCTAGAGAGGGAGAGAGTGAAAAAGTGGAGGAGATTGCAGAGGAGAAGATGAGATTCAAGAAGGAGCGGGAAGGCGGGAGAGAGAGAAACTCTAGAGAGAGAGAGAGAGAGAGAGATTTTCTCGTGGCGATAAACTTTAGTAAGCTGGGGCCCACCTCGCAACTCCACAGCTGTCCGTTATTTTTTCATGTTGTTCCTCGTTTCCTTCCTAAAGTTAACTGTTCCTTTTCTTTTTTTTTTTGGAAAAATGTTGTTGGGTTTAGTGTTACCCTAAAAAAAAAAAATTGTAAATGTTGGCTCTTGGGGACAATATGGCATAGAAAATGTCGTTGGGTTTGGTGTTGCCATAAATAAAAGATAAATTACAAATGTTGGCTTTTGGGACAGTGTCTTGATCATCTTTTCCTTTTTTAATCTTGGCATCGGGTGAATATATGAAGTAATATTTTTACATGACTTCTTATTAGATTTCAAGTTTTTAACTTGCATAGACTTGCCAAATTTTCATTTGATGAAGAAATGATACGAGCTCTAGCCATTCGAGATGTGAAATTGTAATTGGCAAATTGACTCTCTCTCTCTCTCTTCTTTTTTTCTTTTTTCTAAAAAAGTATTTTAAAGTGATTGACAATAAATTTAACTTTATTAAAAGTCGAATCTGATGACGAATCCATGACATTATGTCAAATAATTGACATGTAGCATCCGAAGATCGTATCGTGAGGTCGAGATTGAAATGACATGGAAATATCGATGCATTTATTTCATGAATCTGATTATGCATGGCTAAAATGCTTTTTAGTATTTATTTGAAAAGGGCAAATAAGGGCTTTTCTTTTCCTTTTTGAATTAGAAAAAATCATCGTGTAATTATGACTCAAAAGAATGGAAATGGAATTTCGGTTGTCAATAAGTATTAACATGTCATGAATAATAATTCAGTTGGCCCAATTAAATGTGCTCAATTTCGTACTTTATAATTTAATCACCAATCGGAGGAGATCTCTCTCTCAAATGAATTCTCAATCTCCATTTATTACAATTTTCATAATTTCTCCAGGAGTAAACGTGTTTCCTCAGCATTTACTATATTGATTTCAGCGCTCATCATGAAAAAAGTAAATGCACCAAACCGTGTACAAATAAACCACATCTCACTGCCATTAATTGGAAATCCAAAACGTTTTAATATTAAGAAGGACATAAATCATAATTAATATTATGTTATTAAAACCATATATTTCCTTTTGCCACAATTTAAATTGTATTTACTGTCATGGTTTTCGGTTTCAAACTCACTAAACTAAAGTAATTATTCTTTGGTGCCTTGCATTGGGAAAATTTGTCAATTTTAAATTTTGGCCATGGACGAAATTAATATAATTCTGGACTCTAAGTTTACCTGATAAAGCCAAATAAAATCTAATGTAAGTACTTTTAGTAGCTCATATCTGATGAATATGAAAGAAGATAATTGGCACTGTGTAAATTATACTCTTAAAATTCATGGAATATGTTGAATAATATTAAAAGTCCATTTAATGCGAGATTAACACGGATTATAAAAGATAATTTCGAAACCGACATAGAAATATTTTTCCTAAGATACACAGATCTAGGATTGTATTTTTCTAAACAAAACACAAGTTTGAGATTTCACTAAAAAAATACAATAGGACTTTCTATTATGTTAGTGCATATAGGAAAAGGACATAATAAAAGTTATTTATTTCAGTGAAAATAGACTATTAACACATTCTAAGTCAACCAACAATTAAGTCTAAATACAACTAAATGTGTACTTCTATCATGATAGTCTTCCCAATTAGGGTGATTAGCTCTTTCGTACGGTCCGGTCCAACAAGTAACCACTTTTTTTATTCCATGAAGATTTTAGTTTAAATTAAATAAAATAGTATATTTTAAAATTTATTGCTATTTTTATGAAATTTAAAATATATATTTTTTAAGAAGTGTCAATTGATTCTGTAAATCGGGAATCGGACCGAAAATCGCAAATTTCATTTTTATGAAATTAGGAACAAACCGATGTCTCTAGGAATCGGACCAAACCAACCGGTTCAGTCCGGTCCGATTCAATCGGTTCCCACTTCGACAACCGATATGCTCATTAATTAATTAGAATAATGGCCTTTTTTATGAACTAATTCTCGCATCAATCATAAACGTAACTACATATCATCTTGAAAATTAGCAAGGATGACATTGTTGTCGATGAGCTGCAGCTAAGAATTAAAATTACTTTTTTGGCACCGAAATTATGTCAAACGTGACTTTCCCGTGAATGTTTGGTGAAGGGGATGAAACTAGCCTCTTACAATATTTATTGTCGCATACCCAATTTCACGGGCTCAGAATTTGATACATTGACGGTGTAAAATAATTGCTCCGCGAGCAGAATTACAATATTAATTATGTTATAAAGTATATCAATTGTTTGTTTTATATTTATATTTTCCAACTACCTTTTTACTTTGTATTTTTTTCCTTTCCTCTCCATTCTCTCTATCATATCTTTTACTTTCTCACGGTGGGCTTGCACTATGAAAAACATTTATTTTTCATTCACATTTTTTATAAATTATTTCTAAAACGTGTAACCAAAAAACCCTACTTCGCTTCCAGGGATCACATGCATTATTGATCCCCTCTCTTTATCTCTTTTTTTTAAAGAAAAATAAAATAGAGCAAAAGTCAATCTAGTGAAGTGTTCTTGGATTCACAGTCCCACCAGTTGATTTGTACATGATAAGTTATTTTTGGGACGCCAGAAAATAAAAATAAAAAGTGACCCTCTAAAAAATATTTATTAATGAATTGGAACTTAGAAGGGGAGTCAACAAACATGAGAGACTTACTTTTAGGAGTGTACAGTATAAAAATGACGACTTGGGCTTTTTAGGGTTTAGCAACCCAAAGTGTGAATTTTTATTTCTTTTGTAAAAGAGTATCTAAAGCAGCATTCTTTACATGTTATACTTGCCTTGTGCTTGAAGTTTAATGTTGTAAAATCAAGACTAGAAAAAAAAAAGGATATTAAATGGCAAAATATGAATGGTTGGCAATAAAAAAAATTCAAGTGTAAAGAGGCAAAGGGGATGAGTGATGTCTCATCTTGCATACAATGTTTGACCTAGAAGTATGAGCTGAGGAGGCTATTGAGGAGACATAAAAATTTTAATTACTTATTTCATATACATTTATACACATTTCAGATCGAGCAATACTACCCTCTCAGTCCACAATGCACATATTATTTGTGAGCTTAGGAAGATATTGAGAAGACATCAAAATTTTAATCACTTATTTCATATATATTTATACACATTTCATATCCATCAATACTACCCTCTCGCTCCCCCATGCACATATTATTTGTGATTATTTATCCACGAAATTAATTTATTCGAGCTTTATGTAAAGTGATGTTCATTAAATTTTGCCACCTAAGTAATCATCTTACAAAAAATCTAAAATAGGCTCATCTACTCTTCATTATGAATACACAAAAATATACATAAATTACATGGTCCTCTCTCCCGTGTATTTGTTATCCCATTTAAATATATTGATTGAAAGACATCACATTTTATATAATTTCTCTAAATTATAATTATTGATTCTTTTCTATTAATGTGTGATTTTTACGCATTTCAAATTGAGTAATACTACCCTCTCACTCGGCAATGCACATATATGTGACTATTTATCAACGGAATTAACTTATTCGAGCTTCATATACAATGATATTCATTCGATTTTGTTACTCTAACTAGTTATCTTATAAATTTTAAAATAAGCTCATATATTCTTCAGTATGAAATATACATAAATTGCATGGTTCTTTCTCCCGTACATTTGTTATCCGATTCACATATATATTGATTAAAAAAACATCACATTATTTTTTTTTTCCTGTCAAAGTGTGTCGTTTGGTGGAAACTTCCTCCTCTGTAAAAGCGGACAACCCCCCCGGATCTACCTTCACCTGCCCGACATCCTCTCTCTCTCTCTCTCTCTCTCACTTACGTTTGTCACGTGCCGTCCGGTCGGAGAGAGAAAGCATTTTGGCGCGCAAATGTTTTCGAAGGCTAAGTTATCCGGTAGGCCTCAGGTCCACGCTACCAGCCATAGATCCGCACCATGATTGGGCTATCCACCGTTGAAAAGAAGAAAAGTCGCGCGTGATCGATGATTGGCGGTGCATGATTAGGCGACGGACCTCGAGCCTACGGAATAATCTTTAACTGCTCCCTTTGACCGCTTCTTTAGGATTTCGATTTGATTATTATTGCCGTTCCCTAAGAATGAGGGGACACTAGAGGACATGATAGGTTCGTTGGCCGCTCACATCGGAGTCCATCTTTTCCTTTTTATTTTATAGTTCTTGGGACCCACCCTTTGTATTCCCTTGATCATGGGTCTTGCGACACGTGTCATGCCGATGAAGCTCAATGAATCAATCTTACACCCATACGAGACGCTTATTAAACGCAAAGGAAATTGTCTCAAAATTCCTAAACATATTATACATCGATCAATTTGTTCCCACGTCTTTTAGTTATGTTAATTTAGTTTTAAAATTTTGAGTTAATATATTGAAAAATTCTAAACTAGTATACTTGTGATAAATTTACTCAAAACTATTTTTTTGATAATGAAAAACTCTAAATTGATACACCTATGACAAATTTATCCAAACTAACTATAAAAAATCATAAACTTGTACATTTATGACAAATTTACCCCAAACTAATTTATTCGACCATAAAAAACCCCAAACTAGTAAATTTGTGACTAATATACCATTAAGCTAAATTAGATTAATATCACAAAAAAATCACAAAAATTGTAAACTGTAAAAAATAGAGTGTAAAATCCCAAATTGGTATACCCGTCAATTGTCACGTGTAATTTAACTTTTATAATTTAACAATAAAATTTAACTAAAACTAACATAGGGTAAATTTGTCACAAGTATACCATTTTAGGTAAATTTGTCAAATGTATATGGTTTAGGTTTTTTGTGGTCAAAAAATAATTTGGGGTAGATTTGTCACATGTGTACCATTTTTGAGGTTTTTCAAAGTATTAACCCTAAACTTTTTGACAACTTACCAATCTAGCCATAAACATTTCAATTGTACTAATTTAATTTTAAATATTTTTACAATTTATCAATTTAGTTAATTCAACTAATCTTGATCGAAAATTCATGACATGGCGGCGCTGTCCTATGTGGTATAGCAAGACTAACGTAAATAATTTTGTAATTTGTTTCTTTTTTATTTTCATTTTCTCTTCTTTTTATTTTTCTTTTCCTTTCTTTTTCCCTTTTCCTCCACAGCCCATCGTTGGAAAAAAATTCAAAAATTAAAAGAAATTATAAAAATTATCCACACTAGCAATTTCAAAACCAAAATTGGTCGAAATGATTAAATTGGTAAATCATTAAAATGTTCGTAATTAAAATGACACAATTGAAAGGTCCATGACTAAATTAGCAAATTGTCAATATTTTAATGACTAAATTAATACAATTGAAATGTTTATTATCAAATTGGCCACTATATAATAAATTTAGGATTTTTGAACAATTTTCCCATCAAACACCTACATAAAGAAATGTTTCTGCTTCAATATACCATTTGCCATGTGTTATGTATAGTCAATGCATTGAAGATGATGATATTTTCAAGTATGATTAAGAAGTGCTCTTGAAAAAACTAATCGGCAAAACCTGAATGTTTATACCGA
>NC_052613.1:13807615-13993625 GCF_016545825.1 Eucalyptus grandis
TTTATTATTTTGTTCCCCGGAAAAAAAAAAGAACAAAAATCCATGGGGTAAAACTTTTGTTCCAGGAACAAAAGTCTATTTTTTTGTTCGCGGGAATAGATTTGGAATGTATTATAAAACCCCTAACAATGAAATCCAAGAAAGAGAAAAGCAGGCAATCAATCACAACCAAACAAGCTTTCTTATAAACACACATGTTTATATACAACACAAGGTTGTCTACAAAATAGACCGCTCAACAAAAAAGGGAACCGTCCTACGACCAACTAGTCAAACATGTTCGCCAATTCTTTGGCTTGAGTCCTCCACGACGCCATCTAAGGACCCTAAACCCCTATTAGAAAGAAAATACACTCGAGGATGGCCTAGCCACTCCATCACAAACAATGAGACTTACCTTTGCCTCGTTCTTTCCTGCAGTTAGCACGGTTCATATTACTCAAGCATAAATAATAATAAAATTCAAACAATTCAATTACTCGGATCGACTCGGAGATCGATCGATTGATCGATTACATGTCATCGAGGTTATCACATGGTAGTGGAATCACGGACCCACTCGGCACGACCTTTAATAGGTGGTAGATCACAGCCCGACTCGGCAAGTTTAGATTTAGTGGCATCACGGCCCCACTCGACACGACCTTTAATAGGTGGTAGATAATGGCCCGATGGGCACGACCGATTCCAAATTCGGTGGTAAATTTCGGCCCTATTGGCACAACCATACTTCGGTGGTTTTTTAAGTCCACTCACAACCTTTCATAGTTATTTTCCCATAAAACACCGACATTCTCAAATTTTAGGATAATTCTCTCATAACCACTAATTTACTCAATTCTCATAAACCGGCACTCAAATAAATAAATGGAAAGCACCACTACAAATCAGCACAAAATTTTGACAATTTAAGGTCCCAAAATAATTTTTGAAATTTATTAATAATATTTTAATAATTTCGAATAATAATATATTATTCGATAATTAAATAATTTCGAAATATTTATTTAATCCAAAAATACTTCATTAAAGTCAAATCAAGGCTTATTCTAATAATAAACCTACTTAGCCTTAATTAAACATACTTTAAACTAAATATCACATTAATCTAATATACTCTAAATAAATTAAACTAACTACCTAATAACACTTAACATAAACTAAGCACACATAAAGCATCATTAACCATCTAATCAAGGTTTAGGAGCTAAACTCACCAGAATCGCTTTCTGATGAGTCTCCAGTGAAGACAACGGCGAGGCAGTCCGAAAACCTCCTCGAGCCAGCACCAAAAGAAGACCGAAAGGTGCCTAAAATGGGCCTTGAAGATTTGGATCTTCACCGGAACTTCCAGCTGCTGGTCATGGGCGGAGGAGGGCCAAACAACGGCTAGTTGGGCACGAAACCGGCGGAGAAGGGCGGCGGCGGCTCGAGCGGTGCGAGACGGCAGCTCCGGCGGGTTTTCGGCGACCAAGGTGACGGCAAGCTGCTGTTGGGTGACAGATGACGATGCTGGACGGCGAACGAAGGTGGAGCAATAGCTAGTGAGCGGCGAGTTGGCCGGCGAGCGAGCGAAGGAGAAGCAAAAGATCGGCGGCAGCGACGGCAACCTCAGCTGCTCCGAGAACCAAACGGTGGTTACTGGTGACGAGGAGTAGCGGCCAGATGGAGGAGAGATAGCGGCTGGAGCTCGAGCGAAGACGACGCGACGGCTGGCCGGTGAGGCGCGCACGCGGACGAACGGCGACCGTGGTGGCGACGAACGGCGAGCGGCAAAGGAGGCGCACGAAGGGGGCATCAAGGCTGGCTTCCAGTCAGATCCTCTCTCTCTCTCTCCTCTTTCCAAATTCCAAGAAGCCAAGCTTGAAGATGATAGAGATGGGTTGAAGAGAAATCTCACCTTTTTGGGGGCAATTGTACACCCTTCACTTGTCAAAATCCTAGACACTCAAGCCCCACCATGACATCACTTGATGATGTCACACTCCGCAATCTCCAACTTCCCACAATCTTATTCCAATTGGTGCAATTTCTTTTTCTGCCGTGGCATGAATTCTCCAAAATCTTGTACAACACATTTCATTCAATCCACTTTCAATTAAGCCAAATTGAAGTCCATAAAATTAATCCAATGTTACCACACTTCAATTCACAATTTTACTTAACCATAGAATCATCTTGAGTCCCCAAAGCATGATCAAAAGCGGGCCTACCAATTTCTCGAACCAAATTAACCACATGCTGATTCTTCGCTGAAAATTTACCTTGCATGAAAAATCTTCCGAAGACGAGTCAATGTTCTTAAAATGATTCGTGACACACTAGGACTTCTCAATTTTTGAATTCGATTTCAATTTCACGGTTAATTTCACTCTGGCACGATACTAGCACGTCATGATCTACTTGGTAGCTTTTAGAAATTTTCATGCATTTGACCGGTGGTTGATCAAGTCAAGCCACAATGTACATCTTTGACACATTGGCGACTCTCGATTGTCGAGGTAATCTCAAGGTTTCAAATATAGACACAAGGTACCTAATCAATAGAAAAGCCAATCTAGTGCCGATCGACAAGAATTGTGTGATCTGGTGGAATCACCCACACTTGATCACATGCCTCTATCAAGTCAACATATCTCTGATCTCTAATCGATTTTTAATTATGTCGTAATCACCCTTGCAGATTAGCTCGATCGAAAGGTTGCTTCCTGGTCAAATTCTCGAGTTCGATGCATTAGAATCTCTTAACAACTTTACCCGATAGACTAGTTTTCACATGAGTGGCCAACTCAAGGAAAAGAACTATATGTGTGCCAACGAAATGCCTGTCTAAATTTATTGAAAATAGAATTGGAAAATCGGGATATCACAGATAACCTCCATTTTTAGAGCAAAATCTGGGAAGTTGTTAGGGTTTATGGTTAGTAGTAAGGGTATAGAGATTCATCCGTCCGCCGTCTGATTGTTGTCGCTACCGCCCATAGCTCACCGGCCACCCCCGACCTCCATAACCGCCACCGACCGCCATCACCGGCCGCCGCCATGGGATCACCGCTCGCTCATCGTCATTGCCCCCGACCGCCGTTGCGCTGACAACCGGTGAGCGGCGGTCGGCGATCCATGAGCAAGAATAAAATACAAATAAATACCAAAAATAAAAATAACACATTTCTATTCTTTTCAATTGCAAGAATAGAAATTTTGTGTAGTTATTAAACACCTTATTTTACTCAAAAATCGTTCCCTCGAATAAAAATAGAAAAAGACTATTTCTAAAAATAAAAAAAACTGTTCCTTGGCCAAGAAGCGTTACCATGTGCACCCTAAGTAATCTGATTTTGAAAGATTTGCTGCTTTTGATCTTCACGTGGTCTTTCGATATAACGATGACTTGTGGTTCTAGTTGGGGGGGGACCATGAAGCAAGTATTTCTTTATGTTTTGTATTAGAATATGGCATGTACGGGTTCTCATTTTTATAACAAGAAACCCGCTTGAAATAGGCAAATTTGTTGGATCCATTATATACTCAACTAATCTCATGTATTAGACAAGATTCGAGCCAAAGTCGAATGGAGAGTCAAAATATGGATTCTTTACAATTACTGGAGTTAGGATTGCTTCTAATAAGAACATATAAGATGCACTTCATTCTCTTAAGAGGAAGTGAATCTTCCTGTGCATATTACTATTTACCAATAATTAGGTCAAAAGAAACCTCGACTAAATCTAAAAGTTATAAAAATTATGTGAATATTAACCACTTTAAATTTTGAAAAATTTCAAGGTGTCCCGATTTTTAAAAGATAACTAAAAGTGGAACTTGTCTCAAATTATAACCTCGAAGTAGCCATAAAAAAATTCGATTTTAAAAATAATAATAATAATTAAAAATTCATTTTAAAAATATATACAAATTTAAATCAAATTTTTAGTCAATTAAAAATATTAAAATTCAATTTTTTAGTATTTTTCCCAAAAATAAATCAGATAACAAACAGTGGAATTTCAAGTTTTAGTTGAATATAAAAAAATATAGTCATTTTCTTGGAAAATGGCTTCTCGTAAAACATTTTCTTGAAGTATGATATTTTCCGTGAAACGAATAGATCCTCAGATAAAGAAAAGAGGAAAGAAGATGTGTGATTAGTAGATATTGCTGTGATATGAGAGAATATGTTGTTGTGATATGAGAGAATATCTGTAATGTTGGGGAAATTATCCAATTAGTTCCAAAGATATTATATGGATCAAAATTTGTTCCTAAACTTTTAATTTCTCCATTTAATCCTAAATATTTGCGGGAAATTCAAATGTAGTCCTTCTGACAAATTAGTTGTTAAAAATCACTGACGTGGGGTGTGATTAGATGTCACGTTGGCGATTTTCATCAAAAATTGATCAAAATAACTATATTGGAGAAAAAAAGGGTGGCATTATTTCCACTCTCTATATAACTAAATCCACCCCATTTTCACTAAAAAGACAATATTGCCCTCAAGTTTAATTACAATTTAAAGTGGTGGCTTCAAAGTTATTTACTTTCTTTATAATTTTTTTTTTTTTCATTTCTAAGTAGAATCTAATTGTCATAACTAAGAACTTCACATGCTTGTTTTTGTTTATGGTTTTTTCACCATATTTGAACTTTTTGCTATTTAGAAAATAAAACTAGTCACTTTTGCTCTTATAACAACCTACCTATGTTTCATCCATAATATATCAAAAAATTTCTCGGAGAATATTTTTAATTTTTATTTTGTTAGTCTAGAATATAGATCAAGTCTCTAAATTCACTATATCAAAGCATTTTTTCATTAACACCGGCAAGATGATTATAACACGAAGGATGTAAGATATTATAGGAGTGTTTAGAAAACACTTAAAATATTGACATGAAAAAGTTATGTCATATTTTGATATTGTTTGCAAACACTCGGGGAATGATATTAATTTTTGTCAATTCATAATAATGAAATTCTTGTTTTATGCAAAGCTTTAAAATTCCATCTTTTGAAGTTTCGTGAATGGTAATGTAACTGTAATTTTGTCTTCGAAAAGCCTTAAATTTTTTTTTTTTTTTGGGTGGTTTCATCCTATCTTTCCATAATATGTTTATGTATATAGAAGATAATTGATTAAAAAAAAGATTTGCTGGTGTATGCACAATAAATATGTAAAAAAAAAAAAAAATAACAAACACATGACTGTTTTAAAAGTTTTTTTGTCTTTGGAGAATCGTCTTGCGGCCGATGGCCACGCCGTAAACCCCCAAGTGACACTTAAGCGGGAAGACCCACTACCCCGAGTCACACTTAATACACCTAGCGCCTCCCTTGAGTTTTGAACCCTTCACCTCTTCGTTGAGGATCGCAGAGCCTTATCCCGGTGGAGCCACCGCGGCTGGTGGTATGACTGTTTTAAAGGTTCTATGTTACATTTTCTAGATTTTATTGGACAATTAATCCATACATTTGCTTGACAATGTAGAAAATAATTAAATTTCACTGAAATTTATTGAAATTTCTCCTGTGGACAAATATAATTTTTATAGAAGCAAAATTTAAAAATAAAGAGAAAACATAATGCATTTAATAGACATGGGATATTTTTAGTTATGGCAACTAGATCCCACATAGGAATAGAAAAAAATCAAAAAGGAAAGTAAATAAATTGGGAGCTCCACTTTAAATTGTAATTGAATAAGTAAGGGCAACTTTGTTTTTTAATAAAGATAGGGTGGATTTAGTTATGTAAGGGGTAGAAATAGCACCACCAAAAAAAAAAAAAAAAACAGAGTTGCAAAACTCTAGAATTGCTCAATTTGCAATTACTTTTTTTTGGCGATTTCTTGTTATACTCTAGAAAAATTGCCATAACGACAATAGTGCGCATATATAGAAACAAAATCGATTTTGTTTCTATATGGCAACTACCCCATGAAGATTGTTTTCCTTCGATTTTGTCTCTATATGGCAACTACCCCCATGAAGATTGTTTTCCTTTCAAGAGATATTAATTCGTATATAAATCAATAGACAAACCCAAGGGTAGCTAATATATGTCCGAGTTAGAGAGGAGAGAATAAACAATGGATAGTGGTAGCAGAAAATGCTTATGGATGATTTTGTTCATGGCATTAGCTTTGGGCTTAACTTTCTCTCCTCCTATTGAGGCGAGGAATCTCGCCACAAGAAATCTCGTGAGTCATAAAAAAAAAAATCAGAGGAGCGCCTTTTCATTTCAGGTTATTGTCCAAAGGGTCAATTGTTCCACCTTCTGGACCCAGTGCTCCGCCTTTTCATTTCAGGTTATTGCCCAAAGGGTCACCTGTTCCACCTTCTGGACCCAGTGGTCGCGGTAACACGCCGCCACTGCCACCATCAGTACTCTGGGGTTGAGATTCAACATCGATGCGTAATGCGTGCCGAAGCAACAAGCGCTGCATTTCTATGTTTCTTTGCTCTTGGACGATGTCGCCTGCTGGAATAAATCGCTCCATGTTGTGTTGCAATCTCATTTGGTGTGTAGTTTGATATTTTTTAGGCAATAAAGGCATGCATGGTAACATATCTGTTTCTCCTAATTTTTGTTTTTCTGTTCCTTGGAAAAAAAAAAAAAAGAATAGAAATCTGTTTAGTAAAAGTTTGTTCCGAGAACAAAAAAATCTTTTTTTTTGGCTCCGGAAACAAAAACATCTTTTTTTTTTGTTCCGGGAACAAAAACATCTTTTTTTTTTGTTCCGCGAACAAAACATCTCCTTTTTTTTTTTGTTCCGGGAACAAAAAATCTATCTTTTTTTGTTCTTGGGAACAGATTTGGAATAGAAACAAGCAAAAAAAAAGGTAGTTTATTGTTCTCAGGAACAATTTCTAGAAATAAGCCAATTTTTTCTTCTTTTTTCTTTTATTTTTCTTGCTTGATGTGGCCTCGGGTGGCCGCTTGCCAACCGCCAACACCCTCCGACCAACCGCGGCCACTGTTGGCTGACTGCCGGCCATCACCGACCGTCGCTATCACGCCCCAAACCTCAAACGCGCGCACATCCCTCGGTGGTCGATAGAATTTTGCGACATTCCCAAGACTCGTCGCCGACCCTTTTCATTTTATTGCACATGCGGAAGCGAATTAACTAATCCCCTAGCAACAACAAATATGAGATAGAAAAGTGGGACAACCAGTTTCAAATCAAATACACTTTCATAAACACCTCAAGCTTATACATAATGTCTATCTCACAAAGGACTACTAAGCCACTTATGTTCTTGACCCTTCCACTTCAAACTCCGGGTTCTTCACACTGGGGACCTGAATTCAATAACCAATGAGATGTAAATCTCAACGAGTTCTTCCCCTAGTCCCCCGATTAGTACACCAACTCAACTCAGGGTATCTCTTTAGAACCATCTCACAAACAAACCAAAGATTGACAATCAACAATCAATAGTCGGTTCATATGCAACCTTACTTGATATGCCATACCCTGCACATCATAACTCATCACGATACACGCAATGCACATGGCCATTAGATGATGTGGTTCATCAATCACATACGAATCACATTACAAGCGATCTCACGTGGCCATTGTCACACGAAAGCATTGTCTGGGGTAAAGGCGCGGACGCACTGCCATTCCTCATCCCAACCAAATATTGCCTCCTTGGGCCCCGCACTAGCGTGGACGAATCGCCATCTCAGTCAGGCCACCCCTCAAGGCTTTGTTCTCAGCACAACGGAAGCATATGTGAAACACGTTATCGATTCATGCGTGCGTGCCATAAACAGTGTGCTCAACTCCAGCATGACTAGAATTAAAGATGCTATGATTCTCATGCGTTCTTGCACATTAGTGCGTCACACATCAGACATCGATCAATCACATGGATCCCAGTCAGATCGAAACCAAAAATTTTGTCATCTCTTTTAAAATCTCATAGTTTGATATAGTATTTAAAAACACTTTCAGCGTCCAAAACCTGACACCCGGTATTTTCTTATTAAATGCCAATAGTTCCCAATCATCCTACAATTACACAAAACATCACCCAATTCATGTGGATGCCCATGCATTTACACATTCATTCACTTCATAGAATCAATACACATGAAATTAAACCACTTTTCATTCCCGGGTGAACAGTGCACGTGAACAGTAACTTGTGAACAGTGCGTCATGAACAGTGAAATTACAGAATTAACTAACTAATTAATTAAATCCACAAGTCATTAAAAACATTAATTAAATGAATCAAAGCATCAAGAACCATCATTAAACTAAAATAGGTTGTAATTGGCAGAAATTGTGCCTTCGCGCGTCTCCAAATTTAAATCCAAAAACCTAACCAATTGAGTTCGGAAAATTCCCAAGTTTGAATATGTGACAAAAGGCACGTAAAAAAAAAAAATTTCATGAGACACCGAGACCCAGATCCCTCTGGATTCAGCCTAGTAATTCACTCAATCCAGCACCAAAATTTGGTCGGTTCTCAAAAGTCAGTTTTCCAAAATCAGTTTGTTTCGAGCTCTTAAACACGTCCGTTTGATTTGAAATTTTAGTACGTTAAAATATAAGAGGTGAAATGAAAATTTTATGAAGAACCCATTTTAAAATTCAAACTCCAAGAGTTGATAAAAACCCCTAGAATCCTAAAAGGTCACTAGTTCCAGCGAAAATTGCAGTTCTGTTCGAAAATGGCGGAGCTAATATCTCCTATTTCTGAGTCCCTAAAAATCTTGAGAAACATATATGTTGTATCTTAGGATGTGTAAAAAATTTCTCTAAAAGACATTAGCTTCAGATTCACAACCGATTTCATTATATAAAAATTACAAACCGCAAGTGTCCGAAACCAGTTCTGAAGAACAGCCCATTTTCAACCAAATCATCCTCAACGGAGCAAATCTCCCTAATTAGACTAACATTAATCCATTCTAATACTAATATAACTATTATAGACTATCAAGAATCCCTATTTAAGCTAACCTAAACCATCTTTTAGTCTAAATCAACCTCTTAAGCAAGTTTAGGTACCAATCAAAGGATTAGGAGCTAAACTCACCCGACGACAATTCCGACAACATGAGTGCGACGGCGGTGGCGAGGGCTATGCATGGTTACATCCAAAATGTCACGAAGGCGCTAAGCAAAAGTGGGTCTTGGCAGAAGTGGTTTCTGATTTGGCAAGAACGGCGGGCCGATGGCTCGCAGAGATGGGTGGTGCGGCTCTTTGCGGTGGATGGCGGCTTGTGGATAGTGATGGCCCACGGCTATGGCGCAAGATGGTGGCTGGCTTGGGGCAAAAACAGCAGCACACGGTGCTGTTTTGGAAGCAAAAGCAGAAAAGAAACTCAAGAGAGAAAGAGGAAAGGAAGAGGGAGGGGGCTTGTTGAGAGGGAGGAAAGGGGAAGAGGAGAGAGAAACAATAAAGTAAATGGGGGAAGTTGAGGGGAAATTGCTGCAAAGGGGTTGGCATGGTGAGGGGTGGAAAAGTGGGGGAGAGAAGAAAAGAGAGGGGGAGGAAATTGCGTGCGAAGGAGGGGAAAAGAAAATGTGAGAGAGAGATACGTCGGGAGTGGGGTGGATGTTGGGGGAAGGAAAGGAATGAGGGAGAGAGAGAGAAAAATAATAATAATATTGTTATCATTTTTTTTTCTTCCAATCTCTGATTTTTCATCCGATAATTTCTTTTTCCAAAATTTCGAGATGTCGCGCCGCCACCGTATGATCGTTGTTGTTGCCGCCCAAAGCCCACCAGCCACCCCCAATCTCCGATGATCGCCACCGACCGCCATTGCTGCCCACCGCTAGCTGTCGCCCACTGCTGCTCGTCACCCGTTGCCACCGCTTGTCACGATTGCCCGCCATCGCAAGATTGCCGGCCATCTTGCAACAACAGGCGGTGACGAGTAGCAGGCAGCGATGATGGGCGGTGGCGGGAGCGGTTGGTGGTCCATGAGCAAAAATAAAAAATAAAAAAAAATACAAAAAATAAAAGATAAACGCATTTCTGTTATTTTTCTATTTCAAGAATAGAAATTTTGTGTAGTTACTAAACACTTTATTTTACTCAAAAATTGTTCCCCTGAGTAAAAATAGAAAAGAACTATTTCTGAAAAGAAACTGTTCTCCGGCCAAGAAACATTACCATGCGCACCCTAAGTAATCTGATTTTGAAAGATTTGCTGCTTTTGATCTTTACATGGTCTTTCGATATAATGATGACTTGTGGTTCTAGTTGGGTGGGGTGGACCATGAAGCAAGTATCTCTTTATGTTTTGTATTAGAATATGGCATGTACAGGTTCTCTTTTTTATAACAAGAAATCCGCTTGAAATAGGCAAATTCGTTGGATCCATTATATACTCAACTAATCTTATATATTAAACAAAAATTAATATCATTTATGAATTGTTTACAAAAAAAAATATCAACATTCCTCATTGTGTATAATATTTTAAGTTATTTTTTCTATACATTCATCTAACATCTTACATGCTTTGTATAAAAGTATTTTGACAATATAATAAGGAAAAAGGATAAATCCTTTGATATTGTAAAGGAAGAGATTTGATATATATAGTAGACTAATGAAATTAAAAAAAAAATGTGGGAAAATTCCAAATAATGACACAAAGTGAAGGTGTTTTCTCAAAAAGAAAAAGACCCAGAGTGGCTGTTATCTCGAATAAGGGCCTGAAGTGGCTAATTTGGTTTCAAATAAGAACCTAGCTTTCCGATTAGCCAAATATTTGCCAGTCGGTGAGCACATGCATCTCACATTCCATTTTTTAAGTCAACCTTAGGGGCATTTTCGTCCAAAAGACTTTTATTTTTCTTTTGTATTCTTTTTTCTTTCCTTCCACTATTCATCCTTTTCTTTGATGGTAATTTTTACAAATAGAGGGTATTGGCAACGAAACTGGCAACAATGAACAAATGTAGCCGAATCCTCTCCATTAACAAAGTTATTCCACTTCCATATTGCCCCATTTATTAATCCAAAGTATAATCCAACAACTTTAAGAAAATTTACCCAAGCACAATCTAGCTGGCCGACCACCATCCTCCCTTGCCGTCGCTGCATCCCCATACTTCCGAAAACCGTCAGTCTCTCTCTACGTACTTGCCCTAGCAATATACAGAACTCGCAATGCAAAGAGTTTTCCAATGGTTGATGTTTCATCAGTGACGAATTCACTGGAATCTACCCGGTGGCTTTAATCACCTGAAAGAGGCCCGAATTGCACCCTATGCACACCAAAAGAAAGCCAATCTATTCCTTGACTTGCCTCAGTTTAGATCACTGCCACCTTGAATCGAAGCAAATGTCAGGACTCCATGTCGTGGCCTCGAATCTTCGTCTCAGTCCCAACAAGTCCCAAACAACATATACCAATTCAGAAACTCACTATTCATGCACCTAAGGCCAAAATCGTCCACAATCACCACACACAAGTAGTATATTTATCAATGAGTCACGCTCATCAAATTTCACCAAGACGCCACAAGGAAATCACCACTAGAATTGAGCCCTAGGACATGATTTGAGCTGCACAATGCTGAGAATAGCCACTCAGGCCATTATCATCAATCGCGGATTGTCATTACCATTGTTGGACGGCTTGTCACCACCCGGTTTTCAACCACCCTAAAATCAAGCCCTAGGACTTGGTTTTGGGGTTGCCATTGTCCCCATGTCCTCTAGCCATTGTTGGCAATTGTTGCCAACTTCGTGCAATTGATGAAGAGTCGTCCACGTTCTGAAAAAAAGAAGATGAACTCCAAAGAGCAAAGAAGATGAACAAAGAAGAAGAAAGAAGAATAAAAGTCTTTTGGACGAAAATGCCCCTAAGGATGACTTAAAAAATAGCGTGTGAGATCAATGTGCTCACCGGCCAATGAATATTTGGCAACTAGAAAGCTAGGTCATTATTTGAAACTGAATTAGTCATTTCAGGCTTTTATTTTAGACAAGAGCCACTCTGGGTCCTCTTTTGAGAAAACACCCTCACTTTGGGTCCATATTTGGAATTTTCCCAAAAAATGTTAACCAAGAAAGGGAGATTTTGATATAAGAGGGACAAAAAAATAGATAAATTGTTTTAGGAAAAATTACCAAAATAATCCTAAACTTATTACAATTTTTCCAATTCAGTCATAAATCTTTTTTTTTTTGTCAATTCAATTATAAACCTTTTATGATTGTGCCAATTTAGTTCATCCAATCATGTTTGGCCGGCCGGCACTAACGTGGACATCAACCGATATTGATGTAGACGATTCTTAAATAATATTTTACTTTTTCAATTTTTTTAAATTTTTTCTTTTTCTTTTTTTCTCCACTTCCTTCTTCTTTCTATATCTGGTCATTGGCAGCATATGGTCAGAGGCAAGGTTGACGGGGTCCCCTCGTCGGCCTCAAGGAAGCCAACCCATGGCCGGGTGACCTCACCAAGGCTACTTGCTAGGCTGGTGAGGCCTAACCTCATTGGAAGCCACGAGGTTCAAGGTCGTTACCTCGCATAGCCTTTGGTGATGGCTGTGTTGGGCGAGGCTTGCACTTGCTATCCATGGCGATGCTTAACCTTGCAAGATTCGGCGAGGTCATGCCTCGCTAAAGGTTGTAAGTCAAGGGCTCAATCTCGCGCAGCCTTTGGCTTGTGCAAGCCTCACCAACCACAAGTAGTTTGTGGCTTCTCCATGGCTACGCAAGGCCTCACCCAGCCATGGCGAGGGTAGCCTTGCCATCGTTAGGTGAGGCTTGCCCTCGCTAGTAGCGGTCAAGGCTAAACTTGCCAATGCTCGTCTCTAGCCGGCTGCTAGCTAGAGGAAGAAAAAAAGAAGGGGAGAGAGAGAGGGAGGGAAAAGGAAAAAAAAAATATTGTTAAAAAATTGGCCACATTAGCATTAGCTTAAGACCGGTGCCAAACCTTCCAAAATTAGTCAAATAGATTGAATTGGCATAATTATAAAAGGTTTATGACTTAATTAGCCAAAAAAAAAAAGTTTAAAACTGAACTATGAAATTTGCAAAAGATTTAAGTCTATTTTGGTAATTTTCCCATTGTTATAAGATTTTAGTGATGAAAAAGAAACTTTTCAATTTTATACCATATAACATAATGTCTTTTTTTACTATTAGTGAAATGATATTACATATAATATGTAAAATGTTATTGAATATTCCCTTTTGCAAAGTGATTAAATTTTCACTAAATTAGCTTTGATCAATTCTACTAAGCTATTCCCCCTTCGTAGGCTCCAAAATTCAAGTCAGTTTTTGAATGAATTGATTCTATAGGAACCCATATTCCCCCTATTCCCTTCATAGATAATGTCACTTTAATCATCCTGTTTTTTCTTTGTAGTAATGTTTTCCGTCCAGGAATTGGCCCCCGTTGACTATTGCTTTTGCCAATTCTACACAAATTAATTTGAGCTCGAGTTCATTTAAAGCTGGAACAAATGCAATCTCTTTCTCTTTCAGGGGTCAGTTATTTTCATCTGCCATTTGGAACTTTTCATCCAATTCCTTCATCAAGTCACAACTCAGAATGTAACTTGATGCAAAAGAAAAAACACTAACCATTTTAGATTATGGATGAATCATTTGGAGTTGGAACTGTTTGTTGTAACCAAAACAATTAATAAATTCGAGAAACCAATAACAAAAGAAATGGTAATTGGATGTGAGATACGGCTAACCAAATCTCCTTAAGGCAATTAGTTTCAGTGAACGGTGTTAAGTAGCTTTATGAACTATGCCTCCCAACTTACAACACCTTGAACTTGTTTGTATTAGTACTATACAAATAGGACTCTATCAAACACTTCTTAAAACTAACACACTTAGAGAAACTTGAAAAGAGGAGATGTAGGTCACTTCTCATTGGAGATGTAGGCAACTTTGTTTTTTTAATGAAGATAAGGTGGATTTAGATTTAGTTATGTAAGGTGTAGAAACAGCACCACCAAAAAAAAAAAAAAAGTTGCAAAACTCTAGAATCGCACAATTTGCAATTACTTTTTTGGCAATTTCTTGTTATACTCCAGAAAAAATTGCCATAACGGCAATAGTGCGCATATATAGGAACAAATTCGATTTTGTTTCTATATGGCAACTACAATCCACCCTTGAAGATTGTTTCCCTTTCAAGAGATATTAATTTGTATATATATCAATAGACAAACCCAAGGGTAGCTAATATACGTCCGAGTTAGAAGGAGAGAATAAACAATGGATAGTGGTAGCAGAAAATGCTTATGGATGATTTTGTTCATGGCATTAGCTTTAGGCTTAACTTTCTCTCCTCCTATTGAGGCGAGGAATCTCGCCACAAGAAATATCGCGAGTGCCGCAAAAATCAGAGGAGCGCCTTTTCATTTCAGGTTATTGCCCAAAGGGTCAATTGTTCCACCTTCTGGACCCAGTGATCGCAGTAGCTCGTCGCCACTGCCACCACCAGTACTCCAGGGTTGAGATTCAACATCGATGCGTCATGCGTGCCGAAGCAACAAGCGCTGCATTTATATGTTTCTTTGCTCTTGGATGATGCCGCCTGCTGGAATAAATAGTTCCATGTTGTGTTGCAATCTCGTTTGGTGTGTAGTTTGATATTTGATATATTTTGAGGCAATAAGTAAACTGATTTTGAAAGATTTGCTGCTTTTGATCTTCACGTGGTCTTTCAATATCACAAAACTACCTTAACTAATACTTGCCTAAACCAAGCTTATTTGGTAGAAACAACTTCGACATGACTATGCAGTGACATGCTGCACCACGACACTAAAATGGCTTTTTTTAGACTCTTGTGATGCTTGTTTTAAGTTGGTTTCAAGTCATTTGGGAGACATCTAATGAAATTAGGTGAGATCGTATACTTCTTTTTCAATCTATTGTAGCAACCCGATATGACGAGGGCTGGAGTATCACTAGGGCAAGCGGGCATAAACAAGGAATTGATCTCGACAGGCAACTCGATAGCAAAGGGGAGAACAAAATAAATTGCACATCGATCACTAGGAGATCATTCCTGAATTATATATGTGGGAAGTTGGAATTAACTCATAAGAGGCATATTTTGCTTAATGACAATGTCTACCATTGGAAATTTGATATTTAGCATGCTCAAGTGATGGTACAAATAAGATAAGTGATCTTTTTTATGAGAAAGTGCCTACCTTACATCCAATCAAAAAACTGCAATCGTTGGAAATTTTGATATTTAGCATGCTCAAGTGATGGTACAAATAAGATAAGTGATCTTATGAGAAAGTGCCTACTTATACATCCAATCAAAAAACTGTGATCATCGGAAGTTCCATATTTAACATGCTTAAGTGATGGTACTAATGAGATAGGTGACTTTTATGAAAAAGTGCCTACCTGTACGTCCAATGATAAAACCACGAAGCTTAATATGAAACTGGTCAAAACAAACAATATTTGAAGTGAATGGGGGTTACGTTACGAATATCTTACATTTAAGAAGTAATCTTCTTGCATAACTCCTGAAAAAAGGCCACCAAAATAATGAGAGCCGATATGAGTTTGACATCTCCAATAAAATCTTGAGCATATACTAGATTATGCCAATGTGAGCACCTGCCTAATTTGTCCTCTAGTCCAACAACCAAGTCTAAGATTTTATTCCATATGATGTGTTTGTCATTATATAACTTGTGCACGCAAGATGGCCTCTACCAGTTATGATTCCGTCTCTAACATATGTGGGAGGGTTCAATGCATTAGATCCACCCTACCGAGCAATCAACATTTGGAGGTTCTATACATGACACAAGAAAGGCAAAAATTTTCTTGGACATGAGAACGTGGTGGACTTCAACATACAAGATGTTCAATTAGACATTTGAGGAGATGGGTATGTTAGTGCTCTACTCTACCACTCATATCAGAAGTGCCGGTCTCTAGCCATTGCCTAACAAGATTGGAGGGTTGCAAGATTTTTTTTTTTTTTTCAAATGGCTTTTTAAATTATTTTTTATTCAATTTTTTAAAAATAGATTTAAAAACTTAAAAAAAGTTTAAATTTATTATAAAAAATTGTTTAAAAAATAAAATAAAATTAGCGGCTCCTCCCCGCCGTTGCCCATTGCCAAAGGGCTAGCGAGGGTGGCCACCCTCGCCGACCCCAGGCAAGGGCCGACGACCCTCGCCAAGCTCGGGCAGGGAGCGCGAGCACGCCGGCTCTGCGGGGGCCGATGGGCTGTTGCCTTCCCGGGCGAGTCGTCGTCGGCCCCGTGCTCGCCCACATCTAGCGAGCCTCGCGGCCCGAGCGAGGGTTGGCGAGGCCTTGTCTAGGGCGAGCAATGGTCCCCGCCCTCGTGAGGGCGGTGATCACTCACCCGGGGTAGGCAACAACCGCCGGCCCCTGGTGACGGTTGGTGTGCCCAGGCTCCCTTGCCGGAGCTTGGCGAGGGCCGGCCACCAACACCCAAGGCCGGGCGACCGTTGTTGGCCCCTCTAGCAATCGGCGGCGGCGGCAATAGGGGAGGAGTTGCTTTATCTTCTTCTTTTTTAACAAATTTTTAAAAATAAATTTTAAGTTTCTTTTTAGTTTGTAAATCTATTTTTTAAATTGAATAAAAATAATTAAAAAAACCACATGGAAAATAAAAAAATTATTTAAAATGCCACGTTAGCAATTTTTGTTAAAAGGCTGATGGTGTTAACTTTAGGACTTGATTGTAACAATATGACAAGTTTTAGGACTTGATTGCACTTTTTGCAAGTTTTAGGATTTAATTGCATTTTTGTGATAAGTTTTAAGACTTGTGCAGCACTTATCCCAAAAACTATCAATTTTAGCTTCAGTGCCAATTCTACCTTATCTTATAAAAAAAGTCATCAACTTTTGGTTTAGTCTCATTCTTACCCTGAACTTTTGTTTTGTCTCATAATAAACTACCAACTTTAGGTACAATTCCAGATCTATCCTATTTTTATTTTTTATCTTCTAAAAAATGACCAACTTTTACTGAATCACATATGTACCCTTGTTAACACTCCAAAATTGCCCTTAGTGATGTGGCATTTCCATGTCATTACTCTAGTTTTTCCCTAAATTTTCGATAAAAAAAAGACATCAATTGGAGATAAATAATGTCCGCCCAAATGATGTCTTCTTGGATGTTACATTTGAGTAAAAAGTAGAGCAAATAGGGGTTGGCCATCTTCAATTGCTTTTACTATTAGGAAAGTCTTCCTTTCATCTTGCTCGGGAGTCTTCAATTTTGTGCTCAATATTCAATCTCTCGTGCTCGGGAGTCTTTTATGTCTTATGGTTGGAGAGCTCACACTCAGGATGCTCGAATACTCATGCTTGAGAGTTTTTCATCTTTCAATTGTCAAAAGAAATTTTGGATGGAAAGTTAACGAGTGCAAATTTGAGACTCAAGTAAAAGTTTGTGATTTTTTTATGAGACAAAAAGAAAAGTTTAATGCAGATTCATACTAGATTTAAAGTTTTTTTTTTTTTCATGGGACAAAAGAAAATTTAAGGTAGAATTGAGAGAGAATTTCAAGTTAGAGATTTTTTAAGGGGACAAAGGATATTATGATAAAATTGGGATTGAACCTAAAGTTGGATTTTTTTATTTATTTATGGTATTAGGCCAAAGTTTTTAGGGATTTCTTGCAGGTTTTTCAGTGATATGATGGATATTTTGAGTGTCAACGATTATCTATCAAGTAATTGTGTCCTTCCATTTCTACACCTCATTTCAGCTGAATTGGCAAACAAGGAGGCAGTCCCTTCTTCAATTAGCAGCCATAACTGTGAAATTCCTCAAATGTTACAAGGACATTGTGCTTATTCTTTTTGTAGCCACTGTCTTGAATTCAAGGTTCAAGTTGGAGAGCCTCAAAACTCTCATTGATCCATAAAATGAAAATTTGGTAGTGGGTGAGGAGGTCTAAGGGCAAAATATAATTATAGAGGTAATGAATTGGCTCTTCTATGCATGCTGCATAAGCCTGTCAATTTGATGCAATGAATTTCAAACCACGAACGAAGAACTTGCCCTCCTGGTGCGGTCTCTACTGGGCAAGAAAAACACCCCAAAGCATTCACTAGGCCTTTGGCTTCATCTACTAACATGTTGAAGACCTACTAGGGAATGGAACAGCTCCCAATACATCGATAGAGTTCGTGAAAACAGCATAATGTTTGGCAACAATGGTTTGAAATAGTGGAAGAGGTGACCCGTCACTTTTCAAATTCTCTACACCATGGGTCAAAGCTTACTTAGCCCACCGGTATCTACAGTACCTTCGGAGTTCGTGTCCAGTACTAGCCAATAATATAAGAAAGATAATACGTCTAATTCATCTATATAAAAATTAACAATGATTGTACACGGCGTGATAGGTTTTCGCAATAATTTACTCCATAAGAATGTGCCTAACATGAAAAAGAGACAGCGACGACATTGTCTTGTCCGAATCATGCCAAAGATTAAGTTCTAGCGCACTTCAACTTTTACAGTTGAAGAAGCCTGCGTGCCGTCTTGACCCGTTGAAGAACCAAGGATTGACAGCGGTGCAAGGCATCTGCTGCTTGGAATCTTGGCTCGATTCTCTCTCTTTTGTTGAGGGTTCTTTCTCGGTCTTTCGCTTACGTCATTTATATTTCGCTTAATTTTTTTGTAGAGCGTTTCTTCTTCTTCTCATGGCCCCATTGCGCCTCCTATTTTAATTAATGTTCACTTTGATACCGTGATAAAGATGTCTGAAACTTTTCGAACTTTTATTGGGCATTGCTTGTGAGCGAGGACAATAGTCATTCGTTGCATGCATGATCTGTGAACTCTGGACCGCTAGAGCCTGAACTAGGTGGGGTTTAAGAGATGTGATTGTAGAGTGCGTTTATTTCGCAAAAAATATGTAATACTTCTGTAAATGACTGTTTGTATTCCTCACAAAAGTAAATGAATGTAAAATGTTTTCATTGTCCATGAAAATAGTATGAATTGTTTATGATAATGCAAATATTTTCCATTAACGAATTATTTCGAGTGATATAGGTGATTATTTTTACAATAACATATTTTCTAAGCCATTCATTTCTATTGAAATAGACAAGATCTGAATCTTTATGTTAAATTTTAAGTCTAGATTTGCAATTATTTATCTTGCCAATCTCAATTCCGGAAATTAAATTACAAGACCATCTCCCATAGTCCCATGACACCAAGATAAATGTAGACATCAAACCGGCCACCCTCCCCGAGTCTCCTTGCCCGGTCCCAAGTAATGCAATGCTCTCTGTTTCTTTTTTTCGTCGTGGCTATTAATGAAACAAAATAGAGAGATTACAGCGAAATCCCTCTGCATTTCCGTGAAAATACTAACATCTCAAAATTTTCTTGACTAAATATAAAATATTAAAGTACAACGATTCTACGTAATCAATTTGTCCCGACTAAATTGCTGGGACAAATAATTTGCAATTAGAGTTCAGCAAATCTTTCGTAACTATCTTCATTCGAAGACGGCCTTTGTCCGACTTGTGACTTTCGTCGATGCCGATACGCCGGTCCGGTCAGTATTGTCGTCGACCGGGGCACTTAATTGAAAAATTTATAATATTGGAGGACTCGTTTGCCCAAACTGGAAAAGATGATAGTAATACAATGACTAAAAAAGTCAACGTGTTCATGTCGTCACCTTCGCGCGTGCTACTTTACCCAGAAGCCGAATGAAAACGGTCCGGCTTTTCATACATACAAAAACCAGACAGATGGCAGTTCGCAAGCAAGATCATCTGGAGCTCGCGTTCCAAGCTTCTCTCTCTCTTCGTCGTTTCTTCTCGGAGAAGGTAAGAGCTCGCATGTCTTTCTTCTTCTTTTGTTTCGGAACTGGAGTGCACGCGATGAGTCCGTTCTCGTCTTCGAGCTTGCTCCTGTTCTCTTCTGCTGCTGAAGAAAAGCTTCGCATGCATATTCTTTTCTCTCTGTACTCTGCTCTTGCTTATGATACTGTGCGCGCACTGAGTTTTGTGAGGGACCCAGTACCGCGCTCTGTATGCGTGCTCTTTACTCGCGCGCATTCCACGCAAGCCCGAGTCCAGGTTCTCACCGGTGTCAAATCACTTCGTACTGTGTTCGCTCGAGATGCTGATTTCGCCCGAGGCGCAATTCTGATGCAATTCCTGCCAAATGGCTTGGAGCTACTTTGCTTCCTTCTAGAAATTATAGCCCACCAACTTGTTTATAAGAATATGCTTTGTGTGCTGAGAGAAGCGGCTGTTTCAGATTGTGCGGCGACGAAACATGGTGGAAGGGGAGTCCCTTATTGCGAAAGATGTCACTGAGGCAAGCAGTGTTGCATCTCCTTCAGCACCATTTGCGTAGATATAGTTGCCAAGGCGCTGTACTCTGATCGAGTGCTGTTTCGGTGCAGATAATTGGCAAGACGCCCCTGGTGCACCTCAACCGTGTGGTGGAGGGTTGTGTTGCCCGAATTGCTGCGAAGCTTGAAATGATGGAGCCCTGCTAAGGTGTCAAAGACAGGTTTGTAATTGGAATTTGAATACTGTGGTGTCCATTTCCAGTCAAATTACAGATTCCTCACGATGCCAGGAGGTTGGCACTTGTCAAAAGAAGCATAAATTTAATTGCCACCTCTGGTCTATATATTATCGCATAAATGAAACATTTTCTTTAGCGATGTGATTTGTTCTGATGAATTGCAGTCACAGCGAATCCTTTTGTCCTTGATTGTAGGATTGCGTATAGAATGATTGCAGATGCTGAGGAAAAGGGTCTGATTAAGCCGGGAGAGGTTAGTTTTGGTTGGTCAAGTTTCTTCATGTAGACTATCCATCTGTAAAAGCTGTTCAAAATGGCAAGTCTATTCCATTCATGTTGGAAAGCCTCTGATTCTCTATATCGCTTGGTGCCTCTTGGGCGATGTAACTTTTGGTGTAATCCAAGTTGGTTGAATAAATTGATCATGGATTTGACAATCAAATAAGGCATGAATGTGCTTTAAATCCTCATTTGTCTAGTACATCAACTCCACTGAAAAACTGCAAAGGTTTGAGTCTGTGCCTGATAAACTCAGTGTAACAAGAAAAAGTTTATATATGTGCCAAGTGAAACTATGGAACTGACGAAACTTCTTCTGTTGTGATGTGTTCAAGAGTGTTATGACTGAGCCTACTAGTGGTAGCACCGGAATAGGGCTGGCATTTATGGCTGCTGCCAAGGGTTATAAACTTATAATTACCATGCCCGCTTCAATGAGTCTTGAAACAAGAACCATTCGCCGTGCTTTTGGAGCTGATCTTGTCCTCACGGATCCAGCCAGGGGCATGAAAGGCTCTGTTAAAAAGGCTGAAGAGATAGTGGAAAGAATACCCAATGCATACATGCTTCATCAATTTGAGAACCCTGCCAATCCCAAGGTATACAGTTCACACACTTAGTAATCCTTCTATAGCTAGCTGGTTGGAGAAGCTTAAGTTCTTCCTGCTTTCATAGATCCATTATGAAACGACTGGACCAGAGATATGGAAAGGTTCAGGAGGCAAAGTTGATGCCCTCGTTTCTGGGATAGGAACTGGAGGTACAATAACAGGAGCAGGAAAATATCTCAAGGAGCAGAACCCTAAGATCAAGGTGTGCATTTCTATCGCCTAGTTATATTTCTAGGCAACTTTACCGCTTCTCATGTTTTTCATTTAATACTTCTGTGTATTTAGCTCTATGCTGTAGAACCTGCGGAATGTGCAGTATTATCCGGTGGCAAACCTGGTAAGTCATGATCTTCAACACACTGTTGGATCCCTTTGTAACTGGTAGTGATATTACACTGGCTTAACTTTTCATTGTGTACTTTTCCTTTTCCTTCTGCACCAATTGAAGGACTTGGATGAGGAAACATACTTTGTGTTTGGGTTTTGGCTGTGCCTTCTCTTGTTTATCTCCCTCTCTGATGCATGATTAATATACTGAGTGAAGAACTTAGGAATGGCTGTCCTGATTTTTCAAGGATACGGCTAGAGTAGTAACTACTTGCCTGGAAATTAACTTCATTGTATGATTGATATGATCAATGAACCGCAGAATTGGGTCATCCATTTCCTTTTCCTCTCATGACGGTTCAGCTACTACATACCCTGGTTCTGCCCAGACAGCCTTTTGTTTAGTCACTAGAACTTATGAATTTGCTACATTTGTGTGGGGAAAAAATATTTGCTTAAACTTTCTGCGCTTTCATATGTTTTGGTGATGTTCAGCATGGTTCTATGATAATTTCATATACACTACAAAATGAATTGCCGAAGGTCCGCATAAAATACAAGGCATTGGTGCTGGCTTCATCCCTGGAGTGCTAGATGTGAATTTATTTGATGAAGTTATTCAAGTAAGTTTTTATCCATACAAGGGGACAAATTTGTGCTATATTTTTGCTTTTACATCTCGGCATCCGTCCACTTATTATGTCTTCTCATCTTGAGTATATGTTTTCGATGCCGTGATTTTTTGTACATTTGGCCTTTCCTGTTTATATTTATTACCATTTACCAAAAAAAAATTTGTGCTATTTTCTTTCTGTTTTCTGGTCCTGCCATCATGTTCAATTATCCTCATTCCTAAATTTCATAACATCCATGCTGTTGCACAAGGGAAAAAGGACTAAACATGCAAACAGAAAGTCTGCTCTCTTGCTGATATCCATCCTACTACCTGATAGATCATCATTTGTATTCAACAAAATGACAACAACTCTTCAATTGCACATGCTTTTTACGATTTGCATACCATTAGCCAATGATCTTTGCATTGTAAATGTGGTTCCTATCAAGTAATTCACATTGGCTAGTATAGGATTCTCTTTCTGATTTTGCAGGTATCAAGTGAAGAAGCTATTGAAACTGCCAAGCTGCTTGCAGTGAAGGAGGCTTTGCTGGTAAAGAGACTTGTCTATCATTAGGCATTGAGACTTCAGAACCCCACCCCAGGAAACGATGCACACACTGGCTAATATCCATTTTTAACTTATTTCTAGAAACATGACATGATTGTGGCACTTCAGAGTTCTCTGTTGCGTGCTTTTTAAGTGGGTTCTTTGTGATTTTATCTTTTTCACTTGCAGGTCGGAATATCGTCGGGTGCAGCTGGTGCAGCCGCAATTAATATTGCAAAGAGGCCAGAAAATTCTGGAAAGCTCATTGTGGTCAGTAAATTTGCTTTTATTGGACGTCGTTAGCAGAATATCATGTATTTTACAAGTGACTTCGCAATAACATAGCCGTGTAAGCAAGCGCATATCTTCTTGTTCGGTGAGTTCGGCTTACTTAAGTTTTCTTCAGCTTGATGTCAAGCTTCAGTTGAATGAAACTACTCCTATTTTCCTTCTCAAAATGATGAAAAACCATTTCTAGCTTGTTCACACTCTTCTTCAACAGCAAGCAGCCATTCGATCATACTCATGCAAAAATATTAGGGTCAATTCCATAAAAAAGCACGAACTTTAGGTGTTGTCCCAAATCTGGCCCGAACTTTATATTGTTTTTAAAAAAAAAAAACACCAACTTTCACTTGTGATCCAAATCTAGCCCTCCGTTAACCCTCCTTCCACAGACATCCGACATGGCATTTCCTCTCTAAGTCTATTTGAAGATGAATGAAGTAAGTCTATTACAAATAAGCTTCACATCTCTATTTAACTACAAGATGCACACGTTTTTATATCTCGCTTTAAGGCAATGTAATATTCTACTTCCAACCCAGCTTTTGACATTGAAAATAACTGCCAATTGTTAATTGATCTAATGGCCCTAGCTATGTACCTCGTCCCCTGGAACTGAAGCTATTGAATTATTTTTCCCATGAGAATCATCTGTAAAGTTCACCTCATTGGAAGGTAGACTTAAATTTAACACTTCCTCCAAACACTCAAATGCAGCATCGTTTTGCACCTCAACAAATTTGGACCTCTTCACAGTCGACCCATAGGGCATATAGGAGGAGCGCGTTTATGGCAACACCTAGATCCCATAAGTTTATGCATCTTCTCAACATCAAGTCCAAAAGCATCTCCATGGTACCATTCTGTATCAAAAGAGTAGATATCAAAGTTATTTACGACATTCAAAAATCAATTAGAGTCGATGCACATTAACTTCACAACTTTCACGGCCCCAAAATTTCCGACGGAAACGACATCTCAAAGTGATCGAGCTTGTGTATGTGCAAGAGCGAGCGTCTCCATGTAAGAGAATGAGCGAGCAAGCCAGTGCGTGAGAACTTCCAATGAATTGAAGACTCCCGTGCGCGAACTCGCTAAGGAAAGGAAACCCTAGAAAGAATTCTCCCCAATCACATGAGTCGTGCGTTAGAGAAGAAGAGAAAGCCCAGGAACAATTTTGCCTTTATATCCATGTCAGCTTGCTGTGTTGGATATTATTATTATTTTTTTTTATGACCCGGGAACCCCCGTACAGCCGGCAGCCGACGAGATAAACCCGGGGTGACGCTAGCGGAGGACCCACCACCCCGACGTCACACTTAAGATCCCGTGCGACCAATGGGATTTGAACTCCTCTCCTCCTCGCAAAGGATCATGGGAGCCTTATCCAACTGGGCCACTGCAGGCAGTGGTGCTGTGTTGGATATTATTGTTGACATGGAAATGTTATGTTGGATGCCTGTGCAATGAGGGTCAATGGAGGGCCAGATTTGCGACATGAGTGAAAGTTTGTGCTTTTTTTTAAGACAGTAAAGTTCAAGTCAAATTTGGGACAACACCTAAAGTTTGTGTTTTTTTCTGAGACAAAATAAAGTTCGGCCAAATTTGAGACAACACCTAAAGTTGATGTTTTTTTATGAATTTGGTCCTAAAATATTAACCCTGCTCAGGTGGTCTTCCTGAGCTCTGGAGTCTTCTAAGCTGTTCCAATCAGTGAAGCAGGAGGTAGAGAATATGCTTTATGAACCTTGACTAATTTCCTCAACGTGTTGACATAATTTGATTTGGTTTAATAGACTCATGAAGAAGAAATTCCAGTCGGCCCATTCTGATGAAGAATTGTCCGCCGTGACAAGTATTTAATAATGCGCTGCGGGGACATGACATGTATGTTTCTTTTTGTTTCCCCCCTTAACAGTTTTTCTTTTGCTTGCTTCCAACCATGTAAACTTTCGTGTTAGCTTTCATAATCATCTTGTAAGTATAACCTTCTGCATTCGGTGAAGGGGAAAGGTGACAATTAACACTTCGGATTTACTCTTTTTACTTCCTCCACTTGCCATGTGTTCTGTAATCAAATTAGCCATATACATAAAGCTGATAGCAGTTCCCTTTCATACTTACACGAAGAAGTAACATTTAGATCACGATGAACATGACTATAGGAGAGCTAATTCTCGCACATGACAACTTAGTGAGTTGGAAAATATAGATCAGCGTGTTAGCATTTGGCAGCAAGGTGAAAATTTTCGGACTGCGATATGCCTTCGAAGGCTCCACGAGAAAGGCCAGAGGATTGGTGCTTATCACCCTGCGGGGACAACGTAGGTGGACAAGAAACCGTACAAGTGCAAATCCTGCAAAGGCTCCTTCAAATAGGCATACTTTCTCAGCAACCCATCTCTAACGTACCCGGCCTTCTCCTACACTCTCTGGCCAGTCCTATCGTCCACTCCAATGAAGGCTTGAACCCTTAAGACATCAGGGAAATCCCCAAACACCTGGTACAGCGCCATTTTCACCGCTCAGGTCACCTCCACAGGAATGCCATACTACGGAAATAGGCTATGTTTAGACTAAGGAATTGGGTAGGGGCCGCGCGAACGCAAGCCCCCACCTCCCATCGGGTGAAATACATATTGTGCATCAATTCTCCAATCATTTTACAAATGATTAGCTGATAGGTATTTTCGAAAAACCTTGATGAGGTAATTTCAAATGACCCGAAAAGATACTTAATGTCCCATTCAGTTTTATGCACTGAATATACTCTAAACATGACTTTCTCTTTCTGATAAATATCACAAAACTACCTTAACTAATACTCGACTAAACCAAGCTTATTTGGTAGAAACAACTTAGACATGACTATGCAGTGACATGCTGCACCACGAAACTAAAATGGCTTTTTATATATTCTTGTGATGCTTGTTTTCAAGTTGGTTTGAAGTCATTTGGGAGACATCTAATAAAATTAGGTGAGATTGTATACTTCTTTTTCAATCTATTGTAGCAACCCGATATGACGAGGGCTGGAGTATCACTAGGGCAAGAGGGCATAAACAAGGAATTGATCTTGGCAGGCTCCTCGATAGCAAAGGGGAGAACAAAATAAATTGCACATCGATCACTAGGAGATCGTTCCTAAATTATTTTTATTTCAAACATATTTCTAGACTAATTTTTTTCTAAAAATAGAAAATTGAAATTGTGTTATCAAATAGATTTTTGTTCAAACCTATTCTTGGGAACATAAAAGATAATTCTAGTTAGGCACAAAATGGTTATCATGTGTACCTTTAGTTGCCGGAAATCGTTGCTGTGGAGGAGTGTCACATCAATGATTTCTATCGACAATTGATCATAATGATTATATTAAAAGTTTACGTAAAGAAAATGACTTAATTTTCTAAATTGAAAAGGTTAAGATTGAATTAGCATTCATATAATAAGTTTAGGATTGATTAGATAAATTTCCCATTTGATGTTGCTAAGTAAAATGGAAAAAAAAAATTGCCAAAACTCTAGAATTGCTCAAGTTGCAATTACTTTCGTTTCGTAGATTTCTTGGTAACCTCTTTAAGAAATTTCCATAACGGCAATCAAGCACATATGACAAGACAACTACATTCCACCCTTGAAGATTGTTTTCGTTTCAAGAGATATTAATTTGTATATATATCATTAGACAAACCCAAGGGTAGCGAAGATACATCCAGGTTAGAGAGGAGAGAACAAACGATGGATAGTGGTAGCAGAAAATGCTTATGGATGATTTTGTTCACGGCATTAGCTTAGGGCTTAACTTTCTCTCCTCCTATTGAGGCGAGGAACTCGTTGCCACCGCCACCACCAGTACTCCGGGGTTGAGATTCAACATCGATGCATCATGCGTGCTGAAGCAACAAGCGATGCATTTCTATGTTTCTTTGCTCTTGGACAATGTCGCTTGCTGGAATAAATAGTTCCATGTTGTGTTGCAATCTCGTTTGGTGTGTAGTTTGATAATTTTTTAGGCAATAAGGGCATGCATGGTAACGTTTCTATTTCTCTCAATTTTTATTATTTTGTTCCCGGAACAAAAAAGAACAAAAATCCATGGGGTAAAACTTTTGTTCCAGGAACAAAAAGTCTATTTTTTTGTTCGAGGGAATAGATTTGGAACGTATTATAAAACCCCTAACAATGAAATACGAGAAAGAGAAAAGCAGGCAATCGATCACAACCAAACAAGCTTTCTTATAAACACACATGTTTATATACAACACAAGGTTGTCTACAAAATAGACCGGCTCAACAAAAAGGGAACCGTCCTACGACCAACTAGTCAGACATGTTCGCCAATTCTTTGGCTTCGAGTCCTCCACGACCGCCATCTAAGGACCCTAAACCCCTATTAGAAAGAAAATCCACTCGAGGATGGCCTAGCCACTCCATCACAAACAATGAGACTTACCTTTGCCTCAGTTCTTTCCTGCAGGTTAGCACAGTTCATATTACTCAAGCATAAATAGTAATAAAATTCAAACAATTCAATTACTCGGATCGACTCAGAGATCGATCGACTCAGTCGATGACATGTCATCGAGGTCATCACATGGTAGTGGAATCACGGACCCACTCGGCACGACCTTTAATAGGTGGTAAATCACGGCCGGACTCGGCAAGTTTAGATTTAGTGGCATCACGGCCCCACTCGTCACGACCTTTAATAGGTGGTAGATAACGGCCCGATGGGCACGACCGATTCAAATTCGGTGGTAAATTTTGGCCCTATTGGCACAACCATACTTCGGTGGTTTTTAAGTCCACTCACAACCTTTCATAGTTATTTTCCCATAAAACACTGACATTCTCAAATTTTAGGATAATTCTCTCATAACCACTAATTTACTCAATTCTCATAAACCGGCACTCAAATAAATAAACGGAAAGCACCACCGCAAATCAGCACAAAATTTTGACAATTTAAGGTCCCAAAATAATTTTTGAAATTTATTAAATAATTAAATTTATTCCGAAAATTAATTAAATAATAATATTTTAATAATTTCGAATAATAATATATTATTAAATAATTAAATAATTTCGAAATATTTATTTAATCCAAAAATACTTCATTAAAGTCAAATCAAGGCTTATTCTAATAATAAACCTACTTAGCCTTAATTAAACATACTTTAAACTAAATATCACCTTAATCTAATCTACTCCTAAATAAATTAAACTAACTATCTAATAACACTTAACATAAACTAAGCACACATAAAGCATCATTAACCATCTAATCAAGGTTTAGGAGCTAAACTGACCGGAATCGCTTTCTGATGTGTCTCCGGTGAAGACAACGGCAAGGCAGTCCAAAAACCTCCTCGAGCCAGCACCAAAAGAAGACCGGAAAGTGCCTAAAATGGGCCTTGAAGATCCGGATCTTCACTTTGGAACTTCCGGTTGCTGGTCATGGGCGGAAGGAGGGCCAAACGGCAGCTAGTTGGGCACGAAACCGGCGGAGAAGGGCAGCGGCAGCTCGGGCGGTGCAGACGGTGGCTTCGGCGGGTATTCTGGCAACGCAAGGCGACGACAAGCTGCTGTTGGGTGACAAATGACGATGTTGGACGGCGAACGAAGGTGGAGCAATAGCTAGCGAGCGGCGAGCTGGCCGGCGAGTGGGCGAAGGAGAAGCAGCACGGCGGCGAGCGACAAGAACCTCGGGTGCTCCGGGAACCAAACGGTGGTTCTTGGTGACGAGGAGCAACGGCCGGATGGAGAGAGACAGCTGGCTGGAGCTCGAGCGGAGACGACGCAACGGCTGGCCGGCAAGGCGCGCACGAGGACGGACGGCGACCGCGGTGGCGACGAACGGCGAGCGGCAAAGGAGGCGCACGAAGGGTGCGTCGGGGCTGGCTTCGGTCAGATCCTCTCTCTCTCTCTCCTCTTTCCAAATTCCAAGAAGCCAAGCTTGAAGATGATAGAGTTGGGTTGAAGAGAAATCTCACCTTTTTGGGGGCAATTGTACAGCCTTCACTTGTCAAAATCCTAGACACTCAAGCCCCACCATGACATCACTTGATGATGTCACACTCCGCAATCTCCAACTTCCCACAATCTTATTCCAATTGGTGCAATATATTTTTCCGCCGTGGCATGAATTCTCCAAAATCTTGTACAACACATTTCATTCAATCCACTTTCAATTAAGCCAAATTGAAGTCCATAAAATTAATCCAATGTTACCACACTTCAATTCACAATTTTACTTAACCATAGAATCATCTTGAGTCCCGAAAGCATGATCAAAAGCGGGCCTACCAATTTCTCGAACCAAATTAACCACATGCTGATTCTTCGCTGAAAATTTAGCTTGCATGAAAAATCTTCCGAAGACGAGTCAATGTTCTTAAAATGATTCGTGACACACTAGGACTTCTCAATTTTTGAATTCGATTTCAATTTCAGTTAATTTCACTCACGGCACGATACTAGCACGTCATGATCTACTTGGTAGCTTTTAGAAATTTTCATGCATTTGACTGGTGGTTGATCAAGTCAAGCCACAATGTACATCTTTGACACATTGGTGACTCTCGGTTGTCGGGGTAATCTCAAGGTTTCAAATATGGACACAAGGTACCCAATCAACAGAAAAGCCAATCTAGTGCCGATCGATAAGAATTGTGCGATCTGGTGGAATCACCCACACTTGATCACATGCCTCTATCAAGTCAACATATCTCTGATCTCTAATCGATTTTTAATTATGCGGTAATCACCCTTGCAGATTAGCTTGGTCGAAAGGTTGCTTCCTGGTCAAATTCTCGAGTTCGATGCATTAGAATCTCTTAACAACTTCACCTGATAGACTAGTTTTCACATTAGTGGCCAACTCAAGGAAAAGAACTATATGTGTGCCAATGAAATGCCTGTCTAAATTTATTGAAAATAGAATTGGAAAATCGAGATATCACAGATAACCTCCATTTTTAGAGCAAAATCTAGGAAGTTGTTAGGGTTTATGGTTAGTAGTAAGGGTATAGAGATTGATCCGTCTGCTGTCTGATTGTTGTCGCTACCGCCCATAGCTCACCGGCCACCCCCGACCTTCGATAACCGCCACCGACTGCCATTGTCACCGGCCGCTGCCATAGGATCACCGCTCGCTCATCGTCGCTGCCCCCCGACCGCCGTTGCGGCTGATGAGCGGTGAGTAGCGGTCAGCGAGTCCATGAGCAAGAATAAAAAAACAAATAAATACCAAAAATAAAAAATAAACACATTTCTATTATTTTCAATTTCAAGAATAGAAATTTTGTGTAGTTATTAAACACCTTATTTTACTCAAAAATCGTTCCTGGAATAAAAATAGAAAAGACTATTTCTAAAAAAAAAAAAACTGTTCCTTGGCCAAGAAGCGTTACCATGTGCACCCTAAGTAATCTGATTTTGAAAGATTTGCTGCTTTTGATCTTCACGTGGTCTTATGATATAACAATGACTTGTGATTCTAGTTGGGTGGAGGTGGACCATGAAGCAAGTATTTCTTTATGTTTTGTATTAGAATATGGCATGTACGGGTTCTCATTTTTCTAACAAGAAACCCGCTTGAAATAGGCAAATTTGTTGGATCCATTATATACTCAACTAATCTCATGTATTAGACAAGATTCGAGCCAAAGTCGAATGGAGAGTCAAAATATGGATTCTTTACAATTACTGGAGTTAGGATTGCTTCTAATAAGAACATATAAGATGCACTTCATTGTCTTAAGAGGAAGTGAATCTTCCTGTGCATATTACTATTTACCAATAATTAGTTCAAAAGAAACCTCGACTAAATCTAAAAGTTATAAAAATTATGTGAATATTAACCACTTTAAATTTTGAAAAATTTCAAGGTGTCCCGATTTTTTAAAAGATAACTAAAAGTGGAACTTGTCTCAAATTATAACCTCGAAGTAGCCAACTTAATTTCAAATGAGGCCATGAACTCACTCATCAACTAAATCTTTGCAGGCAAGCACTTACGACTTTTCGTGGCATTGCAGGGGTATTTTGATCTAGAGCCTTTTTTTTTTTATTTCTTCTTCCTGTGCACATTGGCTGACTACCAGCCTCTAACCAACTTCCTCCATGTCCCCTGACACATCTTCATCGGAGTCCGCATCGACAAAGAAATCGAGAGCAATGAATTGAGAAATACAGGCAAGCTTAATTACAATTCCAAGATGCTGAATTGGTTCTCGAGGATCGACTTGCTTCATTGGCTTCCAAAACGTGGTGGACTTAGTCGGTGATTGTTGTGCTTGGAGATGACGTGAAAGCTTACTTAGATTGCTCCTTGTAATTTGCCTATTGTTGATGGCCATTGACAATGAAAAATTTGGAAATTACTTTCACCGCGAATTGCTTGCAAAATATTATGAAGAGGCAGTTTTGATAAGGAGATTGAGATATTCGAATAAGAGAATGCTGTCCTATTTGGACATTGGTGGAGAGCAGAGGCCCACTCTGGAAGTTGTTTTACCAGAAAGAAAGGGATGAGAGATGGAAGAAGAGTATATTTAATAGACACTTCAGAAATTCTGCACAAGTTGTGAGTATGTAATGGAAAAAGAAAAAAAGGCAGTGTCATTTCTAACTCCCATACAACTAAATACATTCAATTTCTACCAAAAAGACAAAATTAATGTCTATCATTTAATTGCAATTTAAATTGGTAGTCCCAGATATATTTACTTTCCTTTTTTTTTAGTTTTTCTATAATATATAGGATCTACTTACCATAATTAAAAAATTAATATGTTTAGGGTTTGTTTGTCGTGGATTTTCCATGTATAGTGAAGGCACCATGTTTTTTTTTTTCATTGTTAGATATTACTTCCATAAAAAATTATTTTGTCGAAAGGAGAAATTTCCCAAAATTCTAGTTCCATTTCACTTTGTCGATTATATTTATAAATAAATTGTTAAGCCGATGAAATTTAATTTAATTAAAACACTACACAAAGTAAGAACATTTTTTTTTTATCGTTATTTTGGATAGACAAAAATTAATATCATTCATGAATTGTTTACAAACAAAATATCAAGATTCCTCATTGTGTATAATATTTTAATTTTTTTCTATAAATTCATCTAACATCTTACATGCTTCGTATAAAAGTATTTTGACAATATAATAAGGAAAAAGGATAAATTCTTTGATATTGTAAAGGAAGAGATTTGATATATATAGTAGACTAATAAAATTAATAAAATGTTAACCAAGAAAGGGAGATTTTGAGATAAGAGGGACAAAAAAATAGATAAATTGTTATAGGAAAAATTGCTGAAATAATCCTAAATTTATTACAATTTTTCTGATTCAGTCATAAATCTTTTTTTGTTTTTGTCAATTCAATTATAAACCTTTAACAATTGTGCCAATTTTGTTCATCCAATCATGTTTGGCCGGGCGGCACTAACGTGGACATCAACCGATATTGAGGTAGACAATTCTTAAATAATATTTTACTTTTTCAAATTTTTAAATTTTCTCTCTCTTTTTTCTCTTTCTTTTTCTCCACTTCCTTCTTCTTTCTCTATCTAGTTGTTGGCAGCATATGGCCAGAGGCAAGGTCGACGAGGTCCCCTCGTCGGCCTCAAGGAAGCCTACCCATGGTCGGGTGACCTCACCTAGGCTACTTACTAGGCTGGTGAGGTCTAACCTCATTGGAAGCCACGAGGTTGAAGGTTGTGACCTCGCACAGCCTTTAGCAATGGCTGTGTTTGGTAAGGCTTGCACGTGCTATCCATGGTGATGCTTGACCTTGCTAGATTCGGTGAGGTAATGCCTTGCTAAAGGTTGTGAAGTCGAAGGGCTCGATCTCGTGCGACTTTTGGCTTGGGCTAGCCTCACCAACCACAAGTAGTTTGTGGCCTCTCCATGGCTAGGCAAGGCCTCACCCAGCCATGGTGAGGGCAGTCTTGCCATCGTTAGGTGAGGCTTGCCCTCATCGGTAGCGGTCAAGGCTAAACTTGCCAATGCTCATTGCCGGCTGCTAGCTAGAGGAAGAAAAAAAGAAGGGGGAGAGAGAGAGGGAGGGAGGGAGGGAAAAGGAAAAAATAATATTGTTAACAAAATTGGCCACATTAGCATTAGCTTAAGGCCGGCACCAAACCTTCCAAAATTAGTCAAATAGATTGAATTGGCATAATTATAAAATGTTTATTACATAATTAGCCAAAAAAAGTTTAAAACTAAACTATGAAATTTGCAAAAGATTTAAGACTATTTTGGTAATTTTCCCATTGTTATAAGATTTTAGTGATGAAAAAGAAACTTTTCAATTTTATACCATATAACATAATGTCTTTTTCTTTTTCTTTTTTTACTATTAGTGAAATGATATTACATAGAATATGTAAAATGTTATTGAATATTCCCTTTGCAAAGTGATTAAATTTTCACTAAATTGGCTTTGATCCATTCTACTAAGCTATTCCCCCTTCGTAGGCTCCAAAATCCAAGTCGGTTTTTGAATGAATTGATTCTATACGCACCCATATTCCCCCTCTTCCCTTCATAGATAATGTCACTTAAATCATCCTGTTTTTTCTTTGTAGTAATGTTTTCTGTCCAGGAATTGGCCCCCGTTGACTATTGCTTTTGCCAATTCTACACAAATTAATTTGAGCTCGAGTTCATTTAAAGTTGGAACAAATGCAATCTCTTTCTCTTTCAGGGGTCCGTTATTTTCATCTGCCTTTTGGAACTTTTCATCCAATTCCTTCATCAGGTCACAACTCAGAACGTAACTTGATGCAATAGAAAAGACACAATAACCATTTTAGATTATGGATGAATAATTTGTAGTTGGAACTGTTTGTTGTAACCAAAAGATTAATAAATTCGAGAAACCGATAACAAAAGAAATGGTGATTGGATGCGAGATACAGCTAACCGAATCTTTTTAAGGCGATTAGTTCCAGTCAACGGTGTTAAGTAGCTTTATGAACTATGCCTCCCAAGTTACAACACCCTAAACTTGTTTGTATTAGTACTATACAAATAGGACTCTATCGAACACTTCTTAAAACTGACACGCTTAGAGAAACTTGAAAAGAGGAGATGTAGGTCAGTTCCCATTGGAATGAAGAATTTTAAATTTATTTATAGAGTTTTAGAATTCATGTGCATAAGCAGTAGATGAACCATGAATTAAATAGATACAAGAATTTATGAGATACATGAATTAAATAGATGCATGAACTCAAGAAATACAAGAATTAATGAGATACATAAACGGAAACAACGTATTTCGTTTTACTTACTTTTGTTGATCATTAACCTACCACCTTCTCAGAGAGGGTTGAGGTGGGGACGATTTAGTTTTCGGAGTGGGTTTCGACTCTCATGCCCTGTAAGGAGGTAGGGCAAAAGTCTGAAAGTGAGTATTAGAATAGGAATAGAGTAGGACCGACCAAAAAAAGAAAAAGAAAAGAAAAACCTACCATAATTACAACAGGAACATGTACTGCCTTTTTTCCTCTCCAACGTGTGTTTTTAATCCTTATCATTCCACATCTTGAATTTCAAAATGTCAATTTGGCTTTGCCCCATGTTCCGACTGTCCCAACATGTGTTTCAGAATCAGAAGGATTCTACCAATTTTGCAGTCTACAAGAAAAAGAGAATCTTCTGGTTTCATTTCAATTCGATCAAATTGGAATGGTTATTTCCCTTTTCTCTCAACCGAAAGGGTGGCTGCTGGACGATATATCGTTTAGTACAAATTCAGGTTGGGCTGGAGGTGACTTGGTCCTCCATGATCTTCAGGCATTGATCATCATATTGGTGAACTGGTGCAAAATGGAGATCTATGGGACTTTACCGTGATAGAGTTCTTGAAATTACACTAGAAAAAGGGTTCAAACAACAAAGAAAACCTTCCGCGAGATTTTCTTTATACGAAAATCAAAGCAATGCATATTCACTTGCCCTCAGGATCCTTGGTACATCGCTTTCACATAAACATTGCTCTTCTAACACCCGTCAGGACCTAGAAGTTGGATTCATCTTTGGCCAAAGTTTCGATATAAAAATCAGCACGGAAGGTTTGGTAACCATGCAAAGTCATTTGACTGCTCAAATACACCCAGATGCCAAGTCATTTGACTGCTAAAATATACCCAGATGCAGTAAACTGTGAGACTCGCCCATCATCAGAGGCGTAAAGGTCCTATTTTATTCTATCTTTCATATATTTCACTTTAGAAACTTGAATCTTTTGTGTTTTATGAACATCCTCACCAAAATAACTTGAAATCTAGAAATAAAATAACTTTCATATAAGTATTTACAATTTCTTCATATTATGTCAAGAAATTTTTTGATGGAGATTTTTTCGCCCCTTTTTGGCTAAAACAAACCAATTTTAAAGTTGATTGACCAAATTATTCACCCTCTGAGTACTAAATAAATCATAAACTAAAAAAAAAAAATGATAAATCAAGCATTCGCCACCTTCTATCTCTCTCGCATTCAAATATCTCACTTTGCCTACATGTCACGAAATCCATCACTGAATAACCATTTCCAAGGGACTTGAACTCTCTCGAAATTGGATCACCCATGTATCTCCCGTTATTAGAACTCCGGTTTTTGGCGCTATTTCTTGTGCACCTAAATTCAACTTAATCAAACTCGAGATAAGAGAAAACACTCTTCATAAAGAAAGATAAAGAAACTATGGAGCATTTGCTTATTATCTTTCCAAGTATAATAACATTATCTACAGTTAATTTCATTATTTGATCATTCAAATATTTCACAACATAGTGAGTTTACTTTATCTTTCGAATATCAATTTCTTGTATACACGAAACCAATATGGGTCTACACATTTGCTACCATCTTTAAAGAAAATGTAAACATGCTATCCATTCGTTTCATAGAAAATAACTTCCAAGAAAACGTTTTCCGGTTTATGAAAATGAACTTGTTAATAAAAATGTTTTCCACTATTATAAAAAACACAGTCAAAAGTGAGGAAAATGTTTTCTACTTTCAAAACTGGAAAACATTTTCCATAACTCCTTCCACCTTACCTTCTTTCACCAAATAGATTTTCATTTTATTTTTATGTTTTTTTATTCTTTATTCTTTTTTATTTAAAAAAAAAGTTTTTTACCTTTTTCCTTTTCTTTCTTTCCTTTTCATCTTCTTCCTTGGCTTTGGCTAGTTGTTGGCCACGAGCCACGAGCTAGCTTGAGCCTTGCCCTAGGCCGACAAGGCTTGAGCCTCAAGATTTCAAGAAGGTCAAGCCTCGTCGGCCCTATGGCAAGGTGGCGAAGCCGAGCTAGCCCAAGCCCGACAAGCTCAAGCCTCACCGAATCGACGAGCTAGGCGGGTCTCGAGGCCTTGCTCGAGCTTGCCAAAGGTTTGCTAAGCTCACGGCGAGTTGCAAGCCTCACCAACCTCGGCGGAGCTCGATTGAGCTTGAATCGGGTGAGCTGCAGCTCAATCCAAGCTCACCTGAGCTCCACCAAGGTCGGCAAGGCTCGCGGCTCGCCTGGATCAGCTAAGCTTCAAGCTTCCTGATCTTGGCGGAGTTCGAGCTCCCTGATCTAGTAATTCTGCGTCTTGGTCGACCACCAGGCGATCGACCATCATCGGCATGCGGCGGGAGAGGAAGGAGAAGGAAGGAGAAGGAAGGAAAACAAAAATGAAAAAAAAAAAAAAAGGAAAAAAATTTAAAGTAATAAAAATTGAATTTAAAAATAATAATAATAATTTAAAAATTCATTTTAAAAATATTAAAATTCAATTTTTAGTATTTTTCCCAAAAAATAAATCAGATAACAAACAGTGGAATTTCAAGTTTTAGTTGAATATAAAAAAATATAGTCATTTTCTTGGAAAATAGCTTCTCAGAAAACATTTTCTTGAAGTATGATATTTTCCGTGAAACGAATAGATCCTCAGATAAAGAAAAGAGGGGAAAGAAGATGTGTGATTAGTAGATATTGCTGTGATATGAGAGAATATATTGTTGTGATATGAGAGAATATCTTTAATGTTGGGGAAATTATCCAATTAGTTCCAAAGATATTATATGGATCAAAATTTGGTCCTAAACTTTTTAATTTCTCCATTTAATCCTAAATATTTGCGGGAAATTCAAATGTAGTCCTTCTGACAAAATTAGTTGTTAAAAATCACTGACATGGGGTGTGATTAGATGTCACGTTGGCGATTTTCATCAAAAATTGATCAAAATAACTACGCTGGAGAAAAAGGGCGGCGTTATTTCCACTCTATATAACTAAATCCATCCCCATTTTCACTAAAAAGACAATATTGCCCTCAAGTTTAATTACAATCTAAAGTGGTGGCTTCAAAGTTATTTACTTTCTTTATAATTTTTTTTTTTCATTTCTAAGTAGAATCTAATTGTCATAACTAAGAACTTCACATGCTTGTTTTTGTTTATGGTTTTTTCACCATATTTGAACTTTTTGCTATTTAGAAAATAAAACTAGTCACTTTTGCTCTTATAACAACCTACCTATGTTTCATCCATATTATCAAAAAATTTCTCGGAGAATATTTTTAATTTTTATTTTGTTAGTCTAGAATATAGATCAAGTCTCTAAATTCACTATATCAAAGCATTTTTTCATTAACACTGGCAAGATGATTATAACACGAAGGATGTAAGATATTATAGGAGTGTTTAGAAACACTTAAAATATTGACATGAAAAAAGTTATGTCATATTTTGATATTGTTTGCAAACACCAGGGAATGATATTAATTTTTGTCAATTCATAATAATGAAATTTCAATCACACTTTACTAAAAAAAAATTCTTGTTTTATGCAAAGCTTTAAAATTCCATCTTTTGAAGTTTCGTGAATGGTAACGTAACTGTGATTTTGTCTTCGAAAAGCCTTAATTTTTTTTTTTTTTTTTTTTGGTGGTTTCATCCTATCTTTCCATAATATGTTTATGTATATAGAAGATAATTGATTAAAAAAAAGATTTGCTGGTGTATGCACAATAAATATGTAAAAAAAATAACAAACCCATGACTGTTTTAAAAGTTTTCTTTTTTTTTTTTGTGCTGGAGGAATCGGCTTGCAGCCGACAGCCGGCGGTAAACCCCTAGGTGACACTTAAGCAGGAGGACCCACCACCCCTGAGTCACACTTAATACACCTAGCGCCTCTCCTGAGTTTTGAACCATTCACCTCTTCGTTGAGGATCAGTAGAGCCTTATCCAGTGGAGCCACCGCGGCCGGTGGTATGACTGTTTTAAAAGTTCTATGTTACATTTTTCTAGATTTTATTGGACAATTAATCCATACATTTGGTTGACAATGTAGAAAATAATTAGATTTCACTGAAATTTATTGAAATTTCTCCTGTGGACAAATATAATTTTTATAGAAGCAAAATTTAAAACTAAAGAGAAAACACAATGCATTTAATAGACATGGGAAATTTTTAGTTATGGCAACTAGATCCCACATAGGAATAGAAAAAAATCAAAAAGGAAAGTAAATAAATTGGGAGCTCCACTTTAAATTGTAATTGAATAAGCAAGGGCAACTTTGTTTTTTTAATGAAGATAGGGTGGATTTAGTTATGTAAGGGCTAGAAATAGCACCACCCAAAAAAAAAAAAAAAAAACAGAGTTGCAAAACTCTAGAATTGCTCAATTTGCAATTACTTTTTGGCGATTTCTTGTTATACTCTAGAAAAAATTGCCATAACGACAATAGTGCGCATATATAGAAACAAAATCGATTTTGTTTCTATATGGCAACTACCCCCATGAAGATTGTTTTCCTTCGATTTTGTCTCTATATGGCAACTACCCCCATGAAGATTGTTTTCCTTTCAAGAGATATTAATTCGTATATAAATCAATAGACAAACCCAAGGGTAGCTAATATATGTCCGAGTTAGAGAGGAGAGAATAAACAATGGATAGTGGTAGCAGAAAATGCTTATGGATGATTTTGTTCATGGCATTAGCTTTGGGCTTAACTTTCTCTCCTCCTATTGAGGCGAGGAATCTCGCCACAAGAAATCTCGTGAGTCGCAAAAAAATCAGAGGAGCGCCTTTTCATTTCAGGTTATTGTCCAAAGGGTCAATTGTTCCACCTTCTGGACCCAGTGCTCCGCCTTTTCATTTCAGGTTATTGCCCAAAGGGTCACCTGTTCCACCTTCTGGACCCAGTGGTCGCGGTAACACGCCGCCACTGCCACCATCAGTACTCTGGGGTTGAGATTCAACATCGATGCGTAATGCGTGCCGAAGCAACAAGCGCTGCATTTCTATGTTTCTTTGCTCTTGGACGATGTCGCCTGCTGGAATAGATAGCTCCATGTTGTGTTGCAATCTCATTTGGTGTGTAGTTTGATATTTTTTAGGCAATAAAGGCATGCATGGTAACATATCTGTTTCTCCTAATTTTTGTTTTTCTGTTCCTTGGAAAAAAAAAAAAAAGAATAGAAATCTGTTTAGTAAAACTTTGTTCGAGAACAAAAAAATCTTTTTTTTGCTCGGGGACAAACACATCTTCTTCTTTTTGTTCCGGGAACAAAAACATCTTCTTCTTTTTTTTTGTTCGGGAACAAAAATCTATCTTTTTTGTTCTTGGGAACATATTTGGAATAGAAACAAGCAAAAAAAAGGTATTTTATTGTTCTCGGGAACAATTTCTAGAAATAAGCCAATTTTTCTTCTTTTTTTCTTTTGTTTTTCTTGCTTGATGTGGCCTCGGGTGGCCGCTTGCCAACTGCCAACACCCTCCGACCAACCGCGGCGACCGTTGGCCGACTGTTGGCCATCACCGACCGTCGCTATCACGCCCCAAACCTGAAACGCGCGCACATCCCTTGGTGGTCGATAGAATTTTGCGACATTCCCAAGACTCGTCGCCGACCCTTTTCATTTTATTGCACATGCGGAACCGAATTAACTAATCCCCTAGCAACAACAAATATGAGATAGAAAAGTGGGACAATCAGTTTCAAATCAAATACACTTTCATAAACACCTCAAGCTTATACATAATGTCTATCTCACAAAGGACTACTAAACCACTTATGCTCTCGACCCTTCCACTTCAAGCTTCGGGTTCTTCACACTGGGGACCTGAATTCAATAACGTGTGAGATGTAAATCTCAGCGAGTTCTTCCCCTAGTCCCCCGATTAGTACACCAACTCAACTTAGGGTATCTCTTTAGAACCATCTCACAAACAAACCAAAGATTGACAATCAACAATCAATAGTCGGTTCATATGCAACCTTACTTGATATGCCATACCCTGCACATCATAACTCATCACGATACACACAATGCACATGGCCATTAGATGATGTGGTTCATCAATCACATACGAATCACATTACAAGCGATCTCACGTGGCCATTGCCACACGAAAGCATTGTCTGGGGTAAAGGCGCGGACGCACAACCATTCCTCATCCCAGCCAAATATTGCCTCCTTGGGCCCCGCACTAGCGTGGACGAATCGCCATCCCAGTCAGGCCACCCCTCAAGGCTTTGTTCTCAGCACAACGAAAGCATATGTGAAACACGTTATCGATTCATGCGTGCGTGCCATAAACAGTGTGCTCAACTCAAGCATGACTAGAATTAAAGATGCTATGATTCTCATGCGTTCTTGCACATTAGTGCGTCACACAGCAGACATCGATCAATCACATGGATCCCGGTCAGATCGAAACCAAAAATTTTGTCATCTCTTTTAAAATCTCACGGTTTGATATAGTATTTAAAAACACTTTCAGCGTCCAAAACCTGACACTCGGTATTTTCTTATTAAATGCCAATAGTTCCCAATCATCATACAATTACACAAAACATCACCCAATTCATGTGGATGCCCATGCATTTACACATTCATTCACTTCATAGAATTACACATGAAATTAAACCACTTTTCATTGTCGGGTGAACAATGCACGTGAACAGTAACTTGTGAACAGTGCGTCATGAACAGTGAAATTCCAGAATTAACTAACTAATTAATTAAATCCACAAGTCATTAAAAACACTAATTAAAGGAAGCAAAGCATCAAGAACCATCATTAAACTAAAATCGGTCGTAATTGGCAGAAATTGTGCCTTCGCACGTCTCCAAATTTAAATCCAAAAACCTAACCAATCGAGTTCGGAAAATTCCCAAGTTTGAATATGTGACAAAAGGCACGTAAAAAAACATTTTTCATGAGATACCGAGACCCAGATCCCTCTGGATTCAGCCCAGTAATTCACTCAATCCAGCACCAAAATTTGGTCGGTTCTCAAAAAGTCAGTTTTCCAAAATCAGTTTGTTTCGAGCTCTTAAACACGTCCGTTTGATTTGAAATTTTAGTACATTAAAATATAAGAGGTGAAATAAAAATTTTGTGAAGAAACCTTTTTAAAATTTGAACTCCAAGAGTTGATAAAAACCCCTAGAATCCTAAAAGGTCACTAGTTCCAGCGAAAATTGCAGTTCTGTTCGAAAATGGCGGAGTTAATATCTCCTGTTTCTGAGTCCCTAAAACTCTTGAGAAAAATATATGTTGTATCTTAGGATGTGTAAAACATTTCTCTAAAAGACATCGGCTTCAGATTCACGACCGATTTCAATATATAAAAATTACAAACCGCAAGTGTCCAGAAACCAGTTCTGAAGAACAGCCACTGTTTTCAACCAAATCATCCTCAACGGAGCAAATCTCCCTAATTAGACTAACATTAATCCATTCTAATACTAATATAACTATTATAGACTATCAAGAATCCCTATTTAAGCTAACCTAAACCATCTTTTAGTCTAAATCAACCTCTTAAGCAAGTTTAGGTACTAATCAAAGGATTAGGAGCTAAACTCATCCGACGACAATTCCGACGACATGAGTGCGACGGAGGAGGTGAGGGCTATGCATGGTTACATCCAAAATGTCACAAAGGCGCTAAGCAAAAGTGGGTCTTGGCAGAAGTGGTTTCTGATTTGGCAAGAACGGCGGGCCGATGGCTCGCAGATGGGTGGTGCGGCTCTTTGGCAGTGGATGGCGGCTTGTGGATAGTGATGGCCCACGGCCATGGCGCAAGATGGTGGCTGGCTTGGGGAAAAAAACAGCAGCACACGGTGCTGTTTTGGAAGCAAAAGCAGAAAAGAAACTCAAGAGAGAAAGAGGAAAGGAAGAGGGGGAGGGGCTTGTCGAGAGGGAGGAAAGGGGGAAGAGGAGAGAGAAACAATAAAGTAAATGGGGGAAGTTGAGGGGAAATTGCTGCAGAGGGGTTGGCATGAGTGAGGGGGTGGAAAAGTGGGGAGAGAGAAGAAAAGAGTGGGGGAGGAAATTGCGTGCGAAGGGGGGGAAAGAAAATGTGAGAGAGAGATACGTGGGGAACGGGGTGGATGTTGGGGAAGGAAAGGAATGAGGAGAGAAAGAGAAAAAAATAATAATAATATTGTTATCATTTTTCTTTTTCTTCTAATTTCTGATTTTCATCCGATAATTTCTTTTCTAAAATTTCGAGATGTCACAGTCGCCGCCACCGTATGATCGTTGTCGTTGCCGCCCACAGCCCACCAGCCACCCCCAATCTCCGATGACTGCCACCGACCGCCATTGCTGCCCACCGCTAGCTGTCGCCCACTGCTGCTCGTCACCCGTTGCCCTTGCTTGTCACCATCACCCGCCACCGCAAGACTGCCGGCCATCTTGCAACAACATGCGGCGACGAGTAGCAGGCGGCGATAATGGGTGGTGGCAGGAGCGGTCGGTGGTCCATGAGCAAGAATAAAAAAATAAATAACACGGAGGATGTAAGATATTATAGGAGTGTTTAGAAACACTTAAAATATTGACATGAAAAAAGTTATGTCATATTTTGATATTGTTTACAAACACCCAGGGAATGATATTAATTTTTGTCAATTCATAATAATGAAATTTCAATCACACTTTACTAAAAAAAATTCTTGTTTTATGCAAAGCTTTAAAATTCCATCTTTTGAAGTTTCGTGAATGGTAACGTAACTGTGATTTTGTCTTTGAAAAGCCTTAATTTTTTTTTTTTTTTTTTTTTTTTGGTGGTTTCATCCTATCTTTCCATAATATGTTTATGTATATAGAAGATAATTGATTAAAAAAAAAAGATTTGCTGGTGTATGCACAATAAATATGTAAAAAAAATAACAAACCCATGACTGTTTTAAAAGTTTTTTTTTTTTTTTTGTGCTGGAGGAATCGGCTTGCAGCCGACAGCCACGTAAACCCTCAGGTGACACTTAAGCAGGAGGACCCACCACCCCTGAGTCACACTTAATACACCTAGCGCCTCTCCTGAGTTTTGAACCCTTCACCTCTTCGTTGAGGATCAGTAGAGCCTTATCCAGTGGAGCCACCGCAGCCGGTGGTATGACTGTTTTAAAAGTTCTATGTTACATTTTTCTAGATTTTATTGGACAATTAATCCATACATTTGCTTGACAATGTAGAAAATAATTAGATTTCACTGAAATTTATTGAAATTTCTCCTGTGGACAAATATAATTTTTATAGAAGCAAAATTTAAAAATAAAGAGAAAACACAATGCATTTAATAGACATGGGAAATTTTTAGTTATGGCAACTAGATCCCACATAGGAATAGAAAAAAATCAAAAAGGAAAGTAAATAAATTGGGAGCTCCACTTTAAATTGTAATTGAATAAGTAAGGGCAACTTTGTTTTTTTAATGAAGATAGGGTGGATTTAGTTATGTAAGGGCTAGAAATAGCACCACCAAAAAAAAAAAAAAAAACAGAGTTGCAAAACTCTAGAATTGCTCAATTTGCAATTACTTTTTTGGCGATTTCTTGTTATACTCTAGAAAAAATTGCCATAACGACAATAGTGCGCATATATAGAAACAAAATCGATTTTGTTTCTATATGGCAACTACCCCCATGAAGATTGTTTTCCTTCGATTTTGTCTCTATATGGCAACTACCCCCATGAAGATTGTTTTCCTTTCAAGAGATATTAATTCGTATATAAATCAATAGACAAACCCAAGGGTAGCTAATATATGTCCGAGTTAGAGAGGAGAGAATAAACAATGGATAGTGGTAGCAGAAAATGCTTATGGATGATTTTGTTCATGGCATTAGCTTTGGGCTTAACTTTCTCTCCTCCTATTGAGGCGAGGAATCTCGCCACAAGAAATCTCGTGAGTCGCAAAAAATCAGAGGAGCGCCTTTTCATTTCAGGTTATTGTCCAAAGGGTCAATTGTTCCACCTTCTGGACCCAGTGCTCCGCCTTTTCATTTCAGGTTATTGCCCAAAGGGTCACCTGTTCCACCTTCTGGACCCAGTGGTCGCGGTAACACGCCGCCACTGCCACCATCAGTACTCTGGGGTTGAGATTCAACATCGATGCGTAATGCGTGCCGAAGCAACAAGCGCTGCATTTCTATGTTTCTTTGCTCTTGGACGATGTCGCCTGCTGGAATAAATAGCTCCATGTTGTGTTGCAATCTCATTTGGTGTGTAGTTTGATATTTTTTTAGGCAATAAAGGCATGCATGGTAACATATCCGTTTCTCCTAATTTTTGTTTTTCTGTTCCTTGGAAAAAAAAAAAAGAATAGAAATCTGTTTAGTAAAACTTTGTTCGAGAACAAAAAAATCTTTTTTGCTCCAGGGACAAAAACATTTTTTGTTCCGGGAACAAAAACATCTTCTTTTTTTTTGTTCCGGGAACAAAACATCTCCTTTTTTTTTTGTTCGGGAACAAAAAATCTATCTTTTTGTTCTTGGGAACATATTTGGAATAGAAACAAGCAAAAAAAAAAAGGTATTTTATTATTCTCGGGAACAATTTCTAGAAATAAGCCAATTTTTTCTTCTTTTTTCTTTTGTTTTTCTTGCTTGATGTGGCCTCGGGTGGCCGCTTGCCAACCGCCAACACCCTCCGACCAACTAGTCAAACATGTTCGCCAATTCTTTGGCTTCGAGTCCTCCACGATCGCCATCTAAGGACCCTAAACCTCTATTAGAAAGAAAATACACTCGAGGATGGCCTAGCCACTCCATCACAAACAATGAGACTTACCTTTGCCTCAGTTCTTTCCTGCAGGTTAGCACAGTTCATATTACTCAAGCATATATAGTAATAAAATTCAAACAATTCAATTGCTCGGATTGACTCAAAAATCGATCGACTCAATCGATTACATGTCATCGAGGTCATCACATGGTAGTGGAATCACGGACCCACTCAGCATGACTTTTAATAGGTGGTAGATCATGGCCCGACTCGGCAAGTTTAGATTTAGTGGCATCACGGCCCCACTTGGCACGACCTTTAATAGGTGGTAGATAACGGCCCGATGGGCACAACCGATTCCAAATTCGGTGGTAAATTTTGGCCCTATTGGCACAACCATACTTCAGTGGTTTTCTAAGTCCACTCACAACCTTTCACAATTATTTTCCCATAAAACACTGACATTCTCAAATTTTAGGAAAATTCTCTCATAACCACTAATTTACTCAATTCTCATAAACCGGCACTCAAATAAATAAACAGAAAGCACCACTGCAAATCAGCACAAAATTTTGACAATTTAAGGTCCCAAAATAATTTTTGAAATTTATTAAATAATTAAGCACACACACATCCTTCTCATCTGGTCAATTTTATAATGCGATACCCCAGGACTATGTATCGCCGACCCTTTCATTTATTAAGCACATGCGGAAGCAGTTATAAATCCCTAGACAGTAAATCAATGGGATAGAAAAGTAAGGCCATATTTTTCATATTGAAATTTATAACCAAACTTTTATACAAGACACAAACTAGAGTACTTCATAACTATTCACATCAAAATAGAGTTCTCAAAAGAAGATGGAATCTCAGTCCATCTGGGTCATACTCAAGATCCATCTTGGTATTATCTTCTTCTTACAAAAATCATTCTCCTCAAGTTTCACCTCAGAGTTCTCCTTCTCAAATTCCTCCTCCTCAGCTCCTCAGTGGGGTCCTGAAATGTTTTCCCCAAACCGGGATGAGACAACGTCTCAGCAAATTCTACCCCACTAAGGCCCGATTAGTAAACCATTATACTATAGGCTGCCTAAACATGCACAGGTCAAAAGACGTACATTGACATTAGTCTCAACCTGCAATTCAAGGTTATATACAGATACTTCATATATCTCAATGAACAATCAGTCAAATCACAGTTCAATCGACTTAGTTGATTACATGTCATTCGGACCATTTCTAGGTCTATTCGATTATTCCATCTCAATCCCCAATTACGAATCACAATCCTCATATTACATCTTAAGCATAGGTGGAAGACACAGTCACACTCGACAACTTTCAATATTTAATGGCTTTACTGAGTCCCACTCGATCACTTTCAATATTTAATGACTTTACGGTCCCACTCAACCATTTTCAAAATTCAATGGCTTTTTGGTCCCACTCGACCACTTTTGATATTCAATGGCTTTACGGTCCCACTCAACCACTTTCATTATTCAATGGCTTTATGCTCCCACTCGACCACTTTCGATATTCAATGGGTTTATGGTCTCACTCGACCACTTTCGATATTTAATGGCTTTATGGTCCCACTCGACCACTTTCGATATCGACAATCAATACCCAACGATTTCTCAATGAAATAATTAACAACAATCATTTAGGAATATAACATAAAATTCCATATTTAATTCAATTTGGCACAATTCAAAGCTCAAATAAATAAATGGACTGCACCACGACAATCAGCACGAGATTTCGGTCGTCGGCCATCTCAACCTTAATTTCCGAAAAATAAATAAATAGTTAATTAATTTCAAAAATTAAATAATTAATATTAAAAATTCAATTTAGCTCAAAATAAAGCCCGATTAAATAAATGGACTCCACCACGGTCATCAGCATAATATTTCGGTCACTGGTCATCCCAGTTGAATTTTCAGAAAATAAATAAATAAATAATTTAATTTCGAAAAATATTATTTAAATACCAAAAATTCCACTTAGGCTCGAATTGTCAAATTGAAGCCTGATAAATGGTTGGAAAAATCCCGAGCTACCCTCAATAAATAGTAGAACATGTCTACTTGCTAAATACATATTCAATTTGTCTAATTTGCATCACAATTATCTAATAATCACTAATCTATTCTAATATAACCACTTAATTGCATCTAATTAAACATAACCAATCCCTAAGCATAATTAGTAAACTAAGTAGGGATTAGTGAGATTACTCACCGGAATTGCGTGCAAATCGGATCAATCCGACGAGGGTGACGTGAGGAACAATACTTCCCAAAGCACGGCTCGGGTTCGAGGCCTGGAAATGGCCCAAAAGCGGGCCTGTAGTCACTGGAAACCCATTCGGCAACTTGTTGATCAGGGCTGGCCGAGGCTGGTCCGACGGCTAAAGCAGTGAAGCAAGGTCAGGGGAGGACGAAGGAAGCTCCGGCGGGTCTGAACAGTGGCCGAACGGAGCTGGGCGGTGACCGGAGGTGGCTGGATGAGCTGGGCAGAGGCGGAGCAGGGGCTGGAGTCGCACGGCAGGGAGAACGCCTGGGCGCAAGGGATGGCAACTAAACGCACAGCGTCTTGCGGGTAGTGCGAATGGCGGCTCGGCGGCGTGCAGCAGCGACGGCGAGTTGTAGCTTCTGCTCCGGCGTCCTTCCAGATCTGCTAGGACATCGAGCAGCAAGTTGAGTGGGAGAAAGAAGGCGTCGGCGACAGCTGAGGAGGGTGAGGGAGAGGTGAAGGCGGGCGGTGAACAGCAGAGCATATAGGCGACAACGGCGAGTGGCTGCTGTCTCGGCTTTTTCCGCTTCTGGTTCCGCTCGCTGGTTTGCACGAAGAAGAAGGGAAGAAGGGAGTTCGGTCACATGGGGGAGTGGAGGAGAAGAGAGAGGAGAGAGAAGAGGAGATAAGAGAGAGAAGAGATAGGTTTGAATGGTCAAAGAGAGAGGGAGAAGCCAAATTGAAATTGGCCAAGGGGTAGGCGGTCGGTGGAGAAAAACGCACGAGGGGGAGGGGAGAGAAGAGAGAGAGAAAAAGAGAGAAAAGGGAGAGAGAGAGAAAAATAAATAAAATAATAGTCTTATTCTTTTTCTTTTCTTTTCTTTTTCCCTTTCCCTTTCTATTTTCTTTTGGTCTTCAATTATTTTCCTCCAATAATTTCTTTATTGAAATTTCGGACTCGTCAATAAATTGATAGATGATGAGACGGTCCTAAAAATGAATTGTGACACGCTCAAATATTCGATTCCCGAGACCAATTTAAATTTCATGGTTAGAATCAATCAAACGCGATTTTAGTCAAATCCAACAAATTGAGTAGCTTTTAGGGATTTTACTGCAAATACATCCCTTAACGGCTTCACCCAATAGGTTAGTTAACTCGTGAGTGATCAGCTCAGAGAAAAAAAGACCATAGGCACGTTGACGACATGCCCATTTCACTTTATCGAAATGGGGTCGAATTTCAGGATGTCACAATTCAAGTCAATGGGCTAGGGCACTAAAAAAAGATCTTTTGAAGAGAAAACACGACAAAAGCTAAAACTTCAGGAAAAAAAAAATATTAATATAAGAGCAACAATTCTTCATAATTCTTGTCGTGACCCGATCTCACCACTCTCGAATTCCTCATCATCATAAGGAGGGAAAAGGGGGAAAAGTTTGGTTTAGGGGTACTTGATCACGAGAGTTCCCTCACAGCTCGCGTTCCAAAAGACTTCATCTCCTCGCCTTTTGGATCAAGCCTCTTGTGAGTTCCTTCCACAAGATCACGAGCTTTCCCAAGCTTATACCCCATGTGACAGTGGAGCGTCGCAATCCATACCTACACGGGTGACACACTTTAAAAGAATGGGTCGGGTGTGGAAATTGGATTTAAGGGTACCTTTACCATAGTAGCCCTCTCGACAATACACCTCACCCATAAGAATGACATCACTTCATCCTTTAGGGTACTCCCATATCAAGTATGCTAAACCATGGTGAGTTTCATCGAAACTTGTACCCTGCGCGACGGATTTATTTATATGGTCTAATTGTTTATGACAATCTAAAAATAAGACGAGAGTCGCCACTAGCCTCATTTTTGGGGTTGGCTAGAAAGTCCAATCGAGAGTCGGGAGTGTTACCTTGATTCCTATGCAACCAAATATCTAGGTTTGGGGACTTGGGTTATGTTAATATTTCTATTAGCGACATTTAGGTACTTAAATAGTATGTTGTGTTTTCCTAACATGTCCATGTGTTTTTTTTAAAACATTTTCAAGATCATTAATCCTAAACTAAGTGATCATGCGTGGTTGGTCATTTTCATTTTATTCTATTTCTAGAAAAAACAAGAAAAGAAAGCAATCAATGTAATTAAAATTACGAGACAGTAAGTAAACAATCAAGAAAAGCAGTAAATCTATCATGCAATCCTAGAAAATATAAAAGAGAAATAAATTGAAAAAGATGAGAGAAAGAGAGAAAACCCGTAACTCATCGGGCTTTATACAACAAATGAAACTCGAGATATATATCGGGGAAATGAATAGTACATGATAATGGTTGGAATGGACATTGACCTCTACTGTCTTCGTGCTTTCTCCATCTTCGGGGTCTTAATCTAAACCTAATATAAGAAACTTATAACTAGGTGCATACAATGGAAATAAACAAGCATATACATATAAAAAATAAAAAATAAAAACATCATGTCGAGATTAATCATTTAAAGAAAGTGCAATACGAAAGTCAAATTTTGGGGCCTTGGGGTCGGCCTTTGTCTTTCATGCGAGGGTCCCACTAAGACACCTACCCAATCCATTTTTTTTTGTTGACTTATGGCAATTGTTGATCCATTGTATTCTCGCAAAACCAATAATGCTTATAAGTCTCCTAATCAAACGATCTATGTGATCCTAGGGTTTTCTCTAGATATCATGCATCGACCCTATCATTCATCTAAAAGTCACTCGCATTGCAAAAATTTAAATATACATGCAGGTTTTTTGAACCTTGTTTCTCAAACAATCAAGTAAAAAAGTGAACCGTCGGCGATCACGTATTACCAAGGGCATGCGCTAATCATAAACACAAGTAATTTCTAATGCACGATGGGATTATATGTATGAGGGGTACATGTGATATTTCAAAAAAAAAATTTCGAAATCATTCATAAGAAATTTTGAGACAAAGTGATGTATCGGCTATAAAAGACATTCAATTGCTAAGGCTAGCCCGAGACTCGCATAAATGCACTCACAAGCATCACATGCATTTTGAATAAAATTCAAACCGTGACTTTCATGATGTCAAATCAAGATTTTAAAAAGGTTTAAAAATATTTAGAATTAAGGAATATCTAGGCTATGGAATACATTCAATTCCCAAGGCTAGCACGAGCTCGCATGAATGCACTCACAAGTGTTGTAGGTATTTTAAATATGGTCCAAACCAGGATTTTTCCTTATGCCAAATCGAGTTTTGGAGAATAACTTTTTAGAAATCGTTTTTTGAGAAACATCACATGTATCAAAGCATTTTTTGAAATTCAAAAAGGCCGATTGTTTAACAACAAAGATCAAAACATTTAGAACAATTTTCATGAAGTTGGTATGTCCTAATTTCATGCACAAACTAACCTAAAAGGTAGAGCTAAATAATTACAATCATGTTTATATCAAGAAATTTCAGAACAAACGTGTAATGACAACAAAATTGGGTGATACCTAATGATAATTTGGCAATTAATTTTTTTTAACATGCATGGCATGATGATGAACAACTTTTATGAAGAAAGTTTTCTTAAACAATCTATACATGATTTTACAAAAATCAAACAACAAGCAACAACTCATCAAAAATTTGTCAAAACAACAAGACATTCAGCTAATGTCACAAGGATTTTTCCTATCAAAACATGTCTAAAAATCATCAAATTTACACACGACATAACCAACATGATGATAAGCAAGTTTTATTAAGAGGCCAAGTTCATATTACAAATAGAAAAAATGAAACAAAAATATCAAAAGTCTATCCAAATAGGGGTCAGAACATAAGTCCGAATTTGATCCCTTGTCCAGATTGTAATCTAGATTTGAAAAAATGGAAAATAGTCCAAACAATGAGCGATTGGCATGAAATCAGCAGTATTACAAATTTCTAAGTGTGCCCTATGTTTTCGTAAAAGAGCTCGAGTCCAAACTAGATCAATTTTGTATCCTAAAATCGAGATCTCTAAAAGTGTGTGCATTAGTGACTAAGAAAATAGAACATAAATATTCATTAGAAAACCTCAAAATCACTCAAAGAATATACAAACGGCATGAAGAAATCATACGGGACTTAGGATTGGATGTGAGGGAAAGTTTGGATAGTCATCTAATCTTAAGTCAGCATGCAAAATTTCATACAATTTAAATGACATTATGAGATGAGTTATGATTCCTAATGATATGTTCTGGAATCTTAAATGTGATGAACATTTTTTGTGAGACAAATTTCATGTGCAAGATGAAACTTAAATGACATGACCTAAACATGTATGCAAGCCTTGCAACATATGGTTCAATCATCAAGAAGGCATGATCATAAGATTTGATCCCTAGATGACTTAAACAAGCATGGAAAGGTGCACATACGATAAGGTTTCATTTCATCATTAAGTTTACATAACAAGCATGATTTTAGCCATTCTCAAGACATGCATAAATCTTGCCAAAAATCTCAGATACAGAGCATACGATGATGAAGATTTCTCCTTAAGAGGTTGAAACTCAATCAAGATCATATGAGTCATGGAAAAAATGGCAAAATAGACAAACTATATGTCCAGCACACGTTGTTGCAATACCTTTTATTCTAATACATGCAATTGACTTACTTTGCCAATGTAAAAACCTTGCAAAGCATTTATCAATTGAATATATATATATATATATATATTTCAACTCTCATGAACGATTTGAGACCATATAGGTGCATTTATTGACTCAATTTCATCAAAACAAATCTCGGACTAATGCAAGACAAACTGACCTATGTTCAGATCTAAGTGATTTTGACCTAGCTAAACATATCTAAAAATTTTGAAAAAAAATACGGACATGCACAACATCTGTACAAGAAAATTTTATGAAGGAAAGTTGTCCCAGAACTCAACAAAAAAATCAGTACAAAAATGGCAAAATCAGAGATCAATATGGAACAGATTGACCTAGGCTTAGATCTGAGTAAATCCGACCTAGTTGAACACATCAAAAAATCATGAAAACATTACAAAAGATGTATGAGACAATTTGGAACAAAACTTATGAAGACAATTTTGTCAAAAAATGATCACAAAAGTCAGCACAAAAATAAAAAAGTCAAAAGACGGAATAGAATCATAACTGAAAAAGACCTAAACTGTTGCAGAATCGTTAATCATTGGAGGTGTTTTCTGAGCGTCAAATGATGCTCAATTGGGGCGTGCAACTACCATTTTGAAGCTCGTGTTAAGAGTTCAAAACCGACCTAACAAAAACATGTTCATCCAAATTCGAAAATCACAGATCCACAATATCTAAATATAATCAACTCCAAATTATTCAAGCATTGACTCTAATCAGATTTGCAATGCATCCTGGCCCCAAATCTTCGTTGTTGACCATGCATTTCAACATGAGATGCTCTCGCCTCATCGGACACTATTAAAAGGAGTTTTATCACTCTTACCTCAATTGCACCAGCAAAAAATTGACGTTCGAAGATGTTCGCCTTTCAACAACAATGAAGCTGCTAGCTTCAATCTCACTTCAGGAATCACCAAACGTGAAGAATGTCGAGTTCATCTCAGTACAAGAGCTGTTTAAAGCCGATCTTTAGATTCTGATTTACTGTTTTTGCAAATCACGATCACCTTTCTCGAGTCCTTCATCTAGGCATGCACTTGGAGGTGATTGAATCGGTGAGCCATAGTTGTTGGACTTGTTGAAGAGAAAATGTAATATTTGACTTAGTCTAAAGAGTAGGGCCCACAAGTAGAAAAGAAAAGAAGAGAAGGAAAAAGGAGGAGGAGAGATCGAGAGTCTTCGGGAGAGAGGAAGAAAAAGAAGAGAGAGAGAGAGAGAGGAAAGAAAAGGAAAAAAAAAGGAAAAAGAAGACGAGATAAAAGGAAAAGAATGAGGCACGTTTGGGCAGAAGGAAAAGAAAAGGGAGAGAAAAATGAATGGAAAGGAGGAGGAGGAGGAGGAGGAAATGGAGGGGATTCTCATCACGGACGCCTCGCCAAGCCGATCCAACTATGTAACGTGATGCCCGATAAGTGATCGCGCCCCTCCTTCATCCAATCGAAGTATTTTTTGGGTTTAGTGCTCAAATTCAGAATTTTAGGAAAATCAAGCAGCAAATGATGATTTTGAGTCATTGAGCCACGTATCTTTATAGAAATTATAGTTTTGGGTTGTTAACGCCTAAATTTTGGCGATTTGTTTAAGTGTTTATTAATTACATTGGAAAATTAGGGATTAATTTATAACCCCTTAACAAAAAATTTTCATTAAAATTGCATCACATATAGACATTAGGAGCATTTGCATCACTAGTTTAAAATTTATCAAAAAAATTACAAAAAAATTCAAATTAAAAAATTCGAAATTAAAAAAAAAAAACAATTTTTACTAAATTGCATTGCGTTTTAGCATTAGGAATATTTGCATCACTAATGATATTTTTTATTTTATTTTATTTTATTTTTCAAAAAGAAAAGAAAGAAAAAAAAAAAAGGAGGAGAAAATTGAATGAGGCCGAGTAGAGGGCTTTTCTTCATTCGTGGGCTCGCGACCTATCTCTTTTCCTTTTCTCTCTTTTGCACTTGGCTAGCCCATCTCCTTTCATTTTAGCCTAGCTCATATGTGAGTCTTCTTCCTCCCCTCACACCAACCACGCTCTTGCAAAAGAAGGGAAAAGGAGAAACGTACAAGCCAAGGGTGAGGTAGAGGATTGCAAGGTCAGAGGATCACAAAGGCAGACAACGGTGAGATCCCGTGGTCGGAGATCAAGCGGCCGCGACAATTTGGTGGTGACAAAAGCCATGCACGCCTATCGTTGGCTGAGCTTAAAAGGAAGAGAGCAAAGAGAAGAGAAGGGAGGGCTCGGCTGATTTTTATTTTTATTTTTGGTCGAGAGAGAACAGAGAGCACTAGAGAGAGCTCAAGAGAGTAGAGGGCGAGCCAAAGGGTGAGAGTGAGACTGAAGGACAGCTTCGCCATCGCTAGTTGTCTGCTCGAGAGCCATCGTCCACCGCAATGCTCCCCTTTGAAATAGGTAGGTCATTCCTGAGTACATCTGCCCTGTTTTTTGTGGGGTGTCGGGTTGGAGCTCATGGTCAACCAGTTCGCACGAGCTTTAGTCTCGATCCTCACCCGAAATTCCGTTGTGCTTGTGTTCATTCCTCACATAGTATATGTGTGCTCATTATAGTGCTTTATGCAAATATTTGTTTGTGTTTAGTGTTATGGCCGAAACCTGTCATTTTTTTTAAACTCAAGTTAAATGCTAATAAACTTGTCCTTGAGTAAATCTAGAATAGTGCTTGTGTATCATGTGATTATCTTGGCTTGAACCCGAGCCCCAATCGAGTCTATGCTTACCTCTCTAGTTAGTGCGTCTTATGTGTTCGATGAAAAACCAAGAGTAGTGTATGTTTTAACGCAAGATCAACTCGTTTTTGTTCGTGCGCTTGCTTAATCCTTGTTGCTTTGCTTGTATTCATTGTATTTTCGTGTGGTTTATGCAAAATATTTGCATGTATTCGAATAGGCGAAGTCTTTTGCCGCACCGGAGAATGAGTTAGTGGTCGTTGGTGTAACATCCCAAGCCCCATTGTGTAATATTGTCCGCTTTGGGTCACCCGCCTTGGCGCGGACGAACCGTCATCCCAGCCACGGTCTTTTCCCTCACGGCTTTAAAATGCGTTACACAGATTAGACGGACCCAAGCCTTATAAACTAACCAAGACCTCCCTCCCTAGGCGATGTGGGACAAGAGAGGAGGCTGTCACACTCTCCACCTCTTAGAGAAAGCGTCCTCATTTGTGGCCCCACGGGCCGAACAACATTCAAGCCGTGGTCCCACACGCGGTCAGGAGTTGGCTCTGATACCATTTGTAACATTCTAGGCCCCACTATGTAATATTGTCCGCTTTGGGTCACCCGCCCTGGCGCGGACGAACCACCATCCCAGCCACGATCTTTTCCCTCACGGCTTTAAAACGTGTTACATAGATTAGAGGGACCCAAGCCTTATAAGCTAACCAAGACCTCCCTTCCTAGGCGATGTGGGATAAGAGAGGAGGCTGTCACACTCTCCACCTCTTAACAGAACAACGTCCTCGCTGTGGCCCCACAGGCATCAGAACAGCATTCAAGCTGTGGTCCCACACGCGGTCTAGAGTCGGCTCTAATACCACTTGTAACATCCCGGGCCCCATTGTGTAATATTGTCCGCTTTTGGTCACCCGCCCTGGCGCGGACGAATCGCCATCCCAGCTACGGTCTTTTCCCTCACGGCTTTAAAACGCGCTACACAGATTAGAGAGACCCAAGCCTTATAGGCTAACCAAGACCTCCCTCCCTAGGCGATATGCGTCCACGCCAAGGCGGGTGACCAAAAGCGGACAATATTACACAGTGGGGCCCATAATGTTACAGTTGGAATATGTGGCCGGTGGTAGCCAACGTTAGTAGAGGGGGATGACCGGTGGACGGTGTTGGTTGGTGGTCAACGCCACTTATTCCGGCTGGCGTTGTGCATGGTGCAGAATAAGGAAGCTTCGGGTAGAGAGGAGACATCATGAAGAAGACCAGGGAAGAAGACGACCTAAAAAAATCTTAAAAGAAAAACAAGAAAAAAAGAAATGAAAAGAATAATGAAAAGAAATGGAAAAAAAAATAGAAAAGGTGGAAAAGATGTCGGAGGTAGACGTTCGATGAAGGCGGTGTGGATGAGAGGACATTGCAGGGAAAAAGACAAAACATAGAAGAAGCCAAAAAAAGGGAAGAAGGAAAAACAAAAAAAAAAATGTTTGAAAACGAAAAAATCAATTAAAAATCTTAATTTCTTTTCCATTCCGATAGGGTCGAATCTGGTTTTGGGTTGGGTCAATGGCGGATCGGATCCACCCGGTCCGACCCATTTTTCCGAATAAAATAATATTAAATACTAAAAATATATTAAAAATTTCAAAAATAATAAAAAATAATAAAAAATAATAAAAATAATGAAAATTCAAAAAAGATTCCAAAAATTCAAAAACTCAGAAAAAATTAAAAAATTCGACCACCTTTTTAAAAAATTAATAATGATTAAAAATTAATAAAAAATTAAAAATTTCGAAAATCTAAAAAGTGTAGAGTTTGGTTAAGAATTGTCATGTGTTGCCTTCTTAGTGTAATTAGGCATTTATTTGCTCATATATTGGTTATATCACGTGCTTAATTCGCATATTTTATCATGTTTAATTGCATGTGTTAAAATTTACTGCAATTAGGATTTTGATTACAAATGGTTGCTTTAATGAGTGCGCACCTGCATGATCACATCGCATATTAGTGGATATACATAAAATCAATCAAAATTGCCTAACAAATAATATTTTCTTTTAAAATGAACAAGATTAGGTACCAAAAAGGTACTAATTGGTCAATTAGTGTAATCAAGTCCCCGATCCTAGATTCTCTAGTTGCGTAGGAAGTGGGATAGACTCTCATATCTCACTTGGTTTCTAGCCGACTCCGATAGGTTAGTGGCGACTCCTTATTGCAAAAATCTTTGAAGATACCTTAGTGTCACGCGAGGTATGGACTTGGGAAAGCCCGCACCTAATCATGAGCCTTAGGTCTGTCCTTTAGGCAATACCCCTAAATTATTCCCTCCTCCCGAGAGGTAGGTCGCGACAGCTTGGTGACTCCACTGGAGATGGTTTTAAACCTTAGAGAACTTAGGCTGAAATTGATCTTGTTCAAAAATATTATTGTTTGGTGGTGAAGATCCGAAGTACATCCCTAACGAGTCAATTGTTTAATGTTCATGTTGAATGGGAGGTATAAGGGGAAGTGATTGCTAACCATTATTTTGTAGGGGGTGTAGGAATGAATGATTTATTTACACGTGAAATGCTGATTGTTTATAAATTGTCGTGCATGCATCCCCTGCATTGCACTACACCATAGCACACACTACTTGCCGTCAGACTTGGGTTGCATAAGATCACCTAGGATGGTGTTGAGGTGGATACCACTCCAACTACAATCATGTAGTATGAGTCGCCCACCTCAACCCCAAAATTTCCTTCCTGATGTCAAAGGTCACCACCATGATCTGTAACCACGCGACACGGGTTAGTTCTTTGAGGAAGCTGGAGTCAATGTAACTCGACCTAGCTGCGACCTTGTTGGTTTGGTCCAGTAATCCTATGACTCCATTTGAGTTATTTAGAGTAGAAATCGAACCATTGTCCATGTGTATGTCTATGTCATTGGCCTTGCTACTCAATGAGCAGGGTAAGATTTTCGAATTCTTTTCTTCGCAATTTACTTATTCGCTTTCTTTTTGGTTGGTCCATGGCAAATTAGGATGATCATAACTGCAAGTAATATACGATGGGGGTACCCGAGCTTCACATCATTGCCGCCCCAAAAGCCGAGCTCTGCATATGGTGGGATAGACTAGACCCGACTGGCCATGATTGGGTGCGATCCCATGTTAGATGACTACTTCCCCTCTTGGAAGTAGAAACTCATTATGGTGTTGTACGAGCGTTGGCGCATGTCTCGTGTCCTGAGACTTGCACATCAATATTCGGTAACTACAAGCTCACTCCAACCTTAGATGAATATGGCACTGCCATTGGGAAGCCCTTAGTGTCGAAGTTAGTTAGCCCGCCAGTAGGGATTGAACACACATTGACCTTATCTGAGTTCCTTATAGTTAAGGGAGAGGACGTGAGAAATGTTTTGAAAGCCAATTGCAAAGCTTGCACATTTTCATTCCTAAATGAGCTTTTTTAGAACGCCCCATTTTTCCAAAAGAATAAGATCTTCCTATTAGCTTTCTTTGGGTTCGTGATATTCCCACATAGAAGAAATGCTATTAACTCCTCCGTGGCATGGGTAGTTCGTGAGGTATGTATGGGAAGGGGTTTTGTTAATGCCATCCTAACTGAAACCTTTCTTTTCCTTACCTGCTTTAAGGAAAACAAAAACAAAGTTTTTCATACCCCTCCTGAACTCTTACAAATTTGGTTTTTTTCTCACGTTAAGGGACTTGGTAGCTTGATGACCGTGAACGACATTTTTGACTCTAGCCACCCTATCCTGAAGTTTAAAGATAGGAAAATGTTTGCCCCCGATTATCATTACTCTTAGTGGTTAGTTTTCATGACCAACCTTGGACCTGAAGATTTCCAATTGCATGCCAAATGGCTCCGAGTTCAAGAAGCGCGGTTCGTGTGTGGGCTTACTGGATCTATTCATTTGTTGGGAATTACTGGACCTATTCCTTTGCTGAGATTCCTTTGCTTGGAATTATTGGAGTCCTCTTTTCTATGATCTTCTTCGGTTGTCCAAAATGTTCGGGAAGAGCTACCATCTATGGACCTGAAAATGGTTATCCCACAATGGAGTGAGACTACATCTCATTGAGTTCTATCCCTAAGACCCGATTATGAAGAAAATACGCCCTAAGGGCTGTCTAAGTACAATTAGGCATCGGAGGACTTACCTTAGCCTTAGTTCCTTCCTGCAAGTCAATTCAATTGATAAATTACCCACAAACCATACCATCTAATCAAATCAGATCAAATTATCGATCAATCAATTTAGTCAATTATATGTCATCACGACCTTCTCTTGGTCGGCCTATTTAATACTATCTATGAGTCAAACCATAATCTAGGACTGCTCACTCTAGGTGATATATAGATAGTAGCTTGTCCCAAAAGCTAATAAATAGTATACTGTCCATTCTCTAAGATTACATATCGGGCCATCAAGCTATTATAGTATACTATTTCTTCTCCATATCACATATAGAGCCATCGAGCTGTTATAGCATAACATTCTTTCTAATAACGTTAGTATGAACACTTAGAGAGGGTGAATAGGTGTTAAAGAAGTTTTTGCAAAACTTAACAATTTAATTCGACTTATAATAAAACATTAGATTTAAGATATAAAAGATTTTAAGCTAATATATAAGACTACGAATTAAATAAAGAGATTAGAGTAAGAGAATTGAAACGCAAGGTTTATAGTGGTTTGGCTTAGACCAAGCCTACATCCACTCTCCCGCACTGATAGCCCACTGGCTGGATTCCACTAAGAACCAAAAGAGATTTTACAGTATCACGTCCTTGACTCCACAATGTAGAGACTCTACTACATTTCTTCAAGGCCTCACAAGTATTTGATCTCTCTTTTGAGTACAGTTTAAGCTCGACAAATTGTAACAGCAAAGAACTAAGAATTTCAAACTTTGAAATTTTTCTTTTACGCACACACTCGAATAACTTGAGTGTCCTCCTTATTTACTCATCCATGCCATCATAACCGTTGGCACCTTTTAAAGGAGTTCTTCCAATCTACCTGTTAGAATCTCGAGTTATTTAAGGAATGTGATGATAGCCCACCAATCCTGCTTGCCCATACAGTCAGGATGTAGGTTTCCATAAGTTGAACTTTTCAAGTATACTTCGCCAAGCAACGGATCTAATTATTCAAATTGATTTCAATAAGAATAATTGATTATGAGATACTATCTACAACCGTGAGATATTCTTCAACCGTACGAATAAAATCCTTAAGGATATACTTGTATCTGGATAAGTTTTCTTCAATGGATAAAACTTTTCTTCGTCGGTCTGGAAACTATCAGTGAGGGGCAGACTTTAAATCTTGAGTCTAGAGGTCTTCCGACTTTAACGATAGAGTTTGCAAATTTTCAGACTAGATTGATGGAAATGTTTTGTCAAAACTTCAAAACAGATAAGGGAGTTTTCTCCAACAATCTCCCCCTTTTTTATGATGACAAAACTTTCCCGCAGATTTGAATACTTTGACCTGCAAAACAACACTTAAGCAAACCAAGATTTCTTATAAAAGATAATTAGAGATTAGGATAAGGATAATAACGATTCTACAACCACAGAGAACATGTTAGTCCTGTAAAAGCAACTATTATTATCATAATTAATAACATAGTTTAAGTTACTTGTAAGCATCGTTAGTCCAAACCAATTCAAGTCACAACCAAACAAAAGATAAGTCCAATAGTAAAAAATCAATCATCAAATCTGCAGTCAAATCATCAAATATGTAGTCAAACCTCTCCCCCTTTTTGTCAATAGCAAAAAATGGAGAACAAACGAAAAAAGAGTTGGTTGAAAATAGAGTCAAAATCATGGCTGTTTGGGAAGGCGAACAAACTCGAATTCTCCCATAAAATGCATTGTCTTCTCAAGCCTTTCAAAACTTTGCTTCAGTGATTGAAAATCTTCACCCTGTACAGTAGATTGCACTTGAATCTTTAGGCATTCAACTAGTTATGCAAAGACATTAAAGTGGCCTTAAAAGCATTCTTGAGAACCTGCATCTCAAATCCCATAGCATATTGTTGTTTTCTAAGGTCCAATAGAATTTCCAGCAGTCTTGAAAAGTCTGCTGTTTGAGCTGTTGTGGAACTAGGACTAGCTGAGTCAATTCCGGGGATTTTAAGAATGGATGGAACTTCAGCAGATTGTCCACCATGATTGTCTTCTGGGTAATGCGAGGCATACACATCCTCTGGATCTGTTGCAGAACGACTTACATCACTAGCAAATAAAGTTGAAGAAATGCCTTTTGGTCCAACAGCTCCCCCTATTTTGTTGCCTTTAGATGGAGTGGGTAAGATTTCTTCTTGATCAGCTTTAGCTTCAGAGTGATGAGCGTCAGCAATTCTAATTCTGCCATCTTAGAATCACTAAACAGGGGAGAGCTAAAGTTCGCTCGAAAGAGTCTTCTTGACCCCGATCTTGTTCTCCTTCTCTCTCTTCTTCTTCCTCTTCTTCTTCCTCTTCTCTTCTTTCTTCCTCTGTCCTCCTCTGTTCTTCATCTTCCTTCTCTGTATATTCTCTCTCTTTTCCTCTTTCTTCTGGCTCTTCTCTTGTCTCATGAAAGCTGACAAAACTCTTTAAGTTTCTTAAGGCTAAAAGAGTCATTTCATCATCATCTTCTTCATCTTGCAAGATGAGACTTCTTTTCTTATTTACTGGAGCAACCATGGGCTCCTTGCCTTTCCTCTTCGCTACAACAGAGTCTTGTTTTGCTATGACGGGAGACTTCTCCTTCATACGCTCCAACATCTTGTTCAACTCTTTCAAACGCATCTTTGAGACCATTTTGAAACCAATCACCATTGGATAGATGGTTGTCAGGCATAATGGTGCAGAAATGTGAATTTTAAAGTGTCTAAGAGAGGCGTGATAAGAACAGAATAATGGAGTTGTCCCTTATTTTTCACACAGTTCAATACATGTAAAACAAGATGGTGTGAGGTAGAGAGAATTTAAATCCGGTATTGATGGCACACATCAATTTTGCTTCTGATCGAGAGACATCAGTCTTGGATGTCGATTTGGGACGAATGCAATTTATCACAATCTTGTACGGCAAGATGTTAGAGGCACTCTTCCTTAAGTAGGAAATTTTACCTTCAACATCCCTATCTTTCACCAACGACAAAATAACATGAGCAATAGACATGCTAATTGGATGGAAATTCGTTCTTTCCACCCCAATTATGTCAGCCAACGTGTTTGTATCAAGTAAAAATTCATTATCCTTCACTGTGAAAGTAAAATTGTTTGCATAAAAAAAAAAGTTCGAGTAAAAGTATGCAGTAAGCTCTGGATAAGCAACAGTGGATTCAGAACAGAAGCGTTCCAATTGCAGTACAATAAACTTCTCTCGCAAATTGACTTTTGTCGAATCAAGGAAATCAAAATCAACACTTCTAGGATTCATAACCCCTCTCTTCATAAGGTTCGAATAAACCTTCTTGTGATTCTTCGATCTAAACAAATTGGAACCATCAGCAATATTTGCAGCCACTCTCGTTCTAGGTTGAAAATGAGTAAACATCTATTCATCGTCGTCCAGAAGTTGTGGTTGATTTGTAGTGCCATAGAATGGGTCACTCGGAAAATTCGCAAAAGTTCTTTTAGCCATTCCTTTTTCTACAACTCCTAACATTTCCAACTCCCGCAAGAACATGTTTTCATTCTTGTATCCTCTATCTCTTAAAAATTCATCGATTAAAGACATTGACGTTCCTCATTTCTTCAAATTAGAGTAAAGTTTGAAAGCAACCTTGAGAGTGAGCATTCTTACAAGTCCAGCCTCCTCTATATCTTTATTGCCTGGTTGAGTCAGTGGAGAAGGTTGATGTTGCTAAGAAGGTTGTTGCTGACTTGGATGTAGTGGTGGAGAAGAATCTTCTTTCTCAGTCAAGTCAAAATGCGTAGGACCCTCGGGCATATGTCGTGATTCCCTGCTTGCAATCCTTGAAGACTTTCTTGAAAACATTGTTGCTTCAAGGAAGGAATTCACCAACTTGCTCGAAAAAGGTGAAAACTTTTGGACAGATCGAGAGTAAAAGTGAAAATACCTTTTCAAAAAGAATAACTTCCCTTTTTGAAAATAACTGTCTTTTCAAAATTGATAACTGCCTTTTGAAAAAAAAAATACTTTGAAAGATAATTTCAATCGATTAGCATTTAATAAGTAACCGTACCTTTTAAAGTTCAAAATACTATAATAGAAATAACTTACAGTCGTTACTCTTGGTCTTCCGAGTTTGAACACCTTCGACTTTACCTTTGAGTCTTGAGCCCATCCAGACTTTACTAAGTAAGAGATATGATGTTCAGTCTGGTGCGAATAGTCTCAAATAGGTTTTTCTCCAAAGGCTTTGTAAATATGTCCGCCAATTGATTCTTTGAGTTTATGAATTGAATCATAACTTCTCCACTTTGAACATGATCTCTAATAAAATGATGTCGAATCTCTATATGCTTTGCTCTTGAATGAAGAATTGGATTCTTTGTGAGGTTAATTGTGCTGGTGTTGTCGCATTAGATCTCAATACAAGAGTCTTTGATTCCAAAGTTTATCAGTTGTTGTTTTATCCATAAGATTTGAGAACAGCAACTTCCAAGAGCCACATACTCTGCTTCTACTGTTGAAAGAGCTACAATGCTTTGCTTCCTTGAAAACCAAGATACTATCTTGTTTCCTAACAATTGACATGTACTAGATGTACTCTTTCTATCAACTCTGCAACCTGTTAAATCTGAATCTGAATATCTAAGGAGGGTAAAGTCTCATTCTTTGGGATACCACAGACCTAAGCTTGAAGTAGTTGTAATGTATTTAATGATGCTTTTTGCGGCACTTAGATGAGACTCTTTTGGATTATATTGAAATATAGCACAAATGCAAACATTAAACAAAATGTCAGGTTTACAAACAGTAAGATAAAGAAGTGAACCAATAATACTCCTCGTAAAGTTTCTGGTCAACTTTCTTTCCTCCTTCATTTTTATCTAGCTTCGAAGAACTAGACATTGGTATCTCAGTCATTTTGCAATTCTCTAATCTGAACTTTTTAACAAGTTATTTCGCATATTTTTTTTGGTGAATGAAAATTCATTTCTTCAATTGTTTTACTTGTAGTCCGAGAAAGAAGGACAGTTCACCTATCATGCTCATTTCAAATTCATCATGCATAGACTTAGAAAACTTCTTGCACAAGTTTTCGCTAGAAGATCCAAATATAATATCATCAACATAAATTTGAACAAGTAGAAAGTTTTTACCTTCTCTCTTAATAAACAAGATAGTATCCATTTTTCCTTTGACTAAACCATTTTGCATTAAAAACTTACTTAACCCGTCATACCAAGCTTGATGTGCTTGTTTTACACCATAAAGAGCATTTTTCAGTCTGAAAACTGAGTCTGGTCTCTTTGGATCTTTAAATCCAAGAGGTTGTTCCACATAAACTTCTTTTTGGATAAATCCATTTAGGAATGCACTTTTGACGTCCATTTGGAATAACCTGAAACTTTTATGACAAGCAAAAGTAAGTAATAATCTAATTGCTTCTAACCTGGCTACTGGAGCGTAGGTTTTATCATAATCTATCCATTCTTCTCGCGTATAACCTTTGGCCACAAGTCTTGCTTTGTTCCTGATCACTTTTCCTTTTTCATCCAACTTGTTCCTAAAAACCCATTTAATTTACCTTTTGGTTTATGAGTTATCTCCCATATATCGTTAATGCTGAACTATCTAAGTTCTTTTTGCATTATTTTAATCCAGCTTTCATCAGCTAAAGCTTTTTCTATGCCTTTGAATTCTATTTCAAAAATAAGTGCCATGACGCTAGCCTCTTCTTGCCTTTTGGATCTGGTGCGAATCCCATCATCAATATTACCAATGATGAGTTATCTGGGATGACTAGACTTGTGCTTCAAGTTACATGTTGGTCTGATAGTTTGCCGATCTTCTTCTTCAATTGATTTTTTAGCTTCTGTTCGTTGTTAATTTTCAAAAATCTGAGCTGCTTTAGGGGAGGTAGACTTTGTAGAGTTTGGAGCAGGTTCACATTCTTCAAGATGAGTCTGAATCAATTGATTCTGCAAAGAGTCTTGGAATTTGACATTCGTAGATTCTTCCACAAACTGAGTCTTTTTGTTGAATACTTTGTAGACTTTGCTAGTGGTTGAATATCAAAGGAATATTCCTTCGTCCGATTTCTCTTCAAATTTACCAATTCGATCATTTGCATTTGTCAAAATGAAACATTTGCAACCAAATACAAGAAAGTAAGAGACAATTGGCTTTTTTTCTTTGAATAGCTCATAAGGAGTTTTCTCCAGAATAGGCCGTAAAAAGATTCTATTAATAATATAACATGCTGTAGAAACTACTTCAGCCCAAAACTGAGAGAAAATACTACTTTCTATTAAAAGAGTTCTTGCCATCTCCTGCAAAGATCTATTATTTCTTTCCACAACTCCATTTTGTTTTGGAGTGTATGGAGAGGAGAAAACATGCTGAAAACCTGATTCATCACAAAATTTTGCAAAGTCTTGATTTTCAAACTCACCTCCATGGTCTGTTCGTATGCTTGAAATAGCATATCCTTTCTTGTTCTGAACTTTCTTAGGTAACTTTGAAAAGTAGGAAAATGCTTCAGACTTACTTGCCAAAAGGTAAACCCGGGTGAATCGTGAATAGTCATCAACGATTACTAGACAATATCTCTTTCCACCTATGCTTCTAGTTCTGGTTGGCCCAAAGAAATCCATATGCAGAAGCTGCAAAATACGATTAGTAGAAATCTGATTTAATGGTTTAAAATAACTTCTAACATGTTTTCCCAATACACATGGTGTGCATAAGTTGGATTTTTGAAACTTCAGGTTGGGTAGTCCTCGAACAAGATTTTTAGAAGAGATCTTGGCAATTTGCTTCATATTGGCATGGCCAAGCTTTCGATGCCAAAGATTTGCTTCATCTTGAATTGAAATTAGATATTGAGACTTCTCTGGTTTTGTATTCAAAAGATAGATGTGCCCATGTCTTCGTCCAGTAAAAGATTGTGAAAGATCTTTACTAGTTCCCGAATATATTTCTTCTTGAAAATTGATCTTTAATCCAGTGTCACATAATTGGCTGATGCTAAGTAAATTGTAATTGAGTCATTCCACTAAGGAAACATTGTTGATTGTGAGACTTCTAATTTTTACAGTTCCACATCCAACAATTCTTCATTTGCTGTTTCCGCCAAAGGAGACTTTTCCACTATTTATTTGCATAAGTTTTATAAAACAACTTGAATCTCCACTCATATACCTTGAACAATCATTATCCAAATACCATTTAACATTTTTCTTGATAGTGACCTGCAATTAATAAAGAAATTCAAGTTTTTTTTGGTACCCACATTTTTTTGGGTCTAGAGGAGTTTGTATAATAAGCAGTCTTTGCCCATTCCTTCTTAACATGTCTCCAAACCATAAAACATTTTTTTCTCAAAGTGTTCTAAGCTGTTGCACTTAGAACATTTGAAAGTACTTCGCCCAATAGGTTTTACAAAGATCTTTTGAAAATGATTTATGTAAAAAGTTTTTGTAAGCCTTTGTTTGATTTTTTTTTTCACTTTTGGAAAATCAATTAGAGAAATAGTTTCAGAAATCATTACCAAGTCTGATTTGTTAAAGTAGAGTTTTTGTACTAAAAGAATCTTTTCCAATATCTCAGATCCTATAGAAAACATTTTTGAAATATTTGAAATGTCATTTTTCAAGAATGTTTTTTCTTTTTAAAGAGAGTCTGCATTTTCTTTTAAAGTAACAAAACTATTATCTAAATTTTCAAATTTTTCTTTCCGTAAAATTTATTGTTGCTTCAGTGTAGAATTTTCCTTTTTTAGCTCGGAAATCCTCTTGAGAGAGGTTTTGAGACTAAGATAAAGTTCATCAATGTATTTCGAGACATTAGTAGGGATTTTTAAGTTACTTATCTCGATTTCACTATCCGAGTCTAAGTCCGTATCTATTTCGAAGTCTGAGTCTGATTCTGATTTTGCCATTAGACAAACATTGGCATAATTTTTGTCACTTTCTTCACATTCAGTATCGTTAAATGTCTCTGCCTTGAGAGCCTTCCTATATTTCTCAACTTTTCCTTTCTTTTTCTTCAACATGGGACAGTTAGGTCTAATGTGTCCATTTTTCTTGCATTCAAAACAGATCACATCCTTATTGGATTCATCATCCTCATTTGATTTGTTTTGAAACTTTTGAGTGCTTTGTTTCTTCCAATTGAATCTTCTTCCTTTTTTATTCAGTTTCCTGAACCTCTTTATCATAAGAGCTAACTATTCATCATCCATATCATCTTTAGACTCTGTAACATCATAATCATCATTAGATCTCAAAGCAATTGACTTCTTACCTTTGGGATATTCTTCTTCATTGATTTGCTCCACTTCATAGGACTGAAGTGTGCCAACCAATTCGTCTACAGAAAGTGGCATGATCCTTTATGTTTCCCTTATCGAAGTCTTTATGTGATTCCAGTTTTTGGAGAGTCCACGCAGCAACTTGTTAACCTTCATGGGTCCTGAGATTGGTTGTCCCTGATACTCTAGACCATTTACAATTTCTATAAAAATGACTAAATGTGTCAGTAATAGATTCTCCTAGCTTCATCTTGAAGGCTTCATACTGTTTGAGTAGAATATTGATTATTATTTCTTTCACTCGATTAATTCCTTCATAGGTAATGTGTAGCCTATCCTAGACTTCTTTGGCTGTTTCACAAGAAAATATTCTATTATACTCAGTATGAGATAATGCACAATATAAGGAATAAATTATTTTAGCATCAAGAGCTTGTCTCTTAGTTTTTTTTTTTTTAGTCATCTCGCCAGCGTCTGCAACTTCTTTTCCCATTTCTAAACCTAATGTAGCTTTAGAAATAATTTCTTTTTCTACCACATCCCATTCTAGAGGGTATTTCGATCTTAGGAATGCCTTCATTTTGTTTTTCCATATGTTGTATTCATTTCCATCGAAATAAGGTGGTCTGGTGTTCCTTTGGCCTTCAACCAAACCTGGAGCCAACATACTAGCCATGGATCTTTAACTTAGAAGTAAAAATATTTCAATTAATTGAGTACACATGCTCGATACCAATTGATAAAGCTAGTATGGACACTTAGAGGGGGTGAATAGATGTTAAAGAAGTTTTTGCAAGACTTAAAAACTTAATTTGACTTATAATAAAACAGTAGATTTAAGATATAAAATATTATAAACTGATATATAAGACTGCGAATTAAATAAAGAGATTAGGGAAAGAGAATTGAAACACAAGGTTTATAGTGGTTCAACTTAGACTAAGCCTACATCCACTCTCCCACACTTATAGTACACTGGCTGGATTCCACTAAGAACCAAAAGAAATTTTATAGTATCACGTCCTTGATTCCACAGTGTAGAGACTCTACTACACTTCTTCAAGGTCTTACAAGTATTTGATATCACTTTTGAGTACAGTTTAAGCTCGACAAATTGTAATAGCAAAGAACTAAGAATTTGAAACTTTGAAATTTTTTTTCATGCACACACTCGAATAACTTGAGCGTCCTCCTTATTTACTCCTCCATGCCATCATAACCGTTGGCACCTTCCAAATGAGTTCTTCCAATCTATCCGTTGGACAGAATCAATTAGGAAGATCTCGAGTTATTTAAGAAATGTGATGATAGCCCACCAATCCTACTCGTTCATAGAATCAAGATCTAGGTTTCCATAAGTTGAACTTTCCAAGTATACTTCGTCAATCAATGGATCTAATTATTCAAATTGATTTCAATAAGAATAATTGATCATGAGATGTTATCTCCAGCCGTGAGATATTCTTCAACTGTACGAACAAAATCTTTAAGGATATACTTGTATTTGGATAAGTTTTCTTCAATGGATAAAACTTTTCTTCATCAGTCTGGAAATTATCAGTGAGGGCAGACTTTAAATCTTGAGTCTAGAGGTCTTTAAACTTTGACGATAGAGTCTGCAATTCTTCAGACTAGACTGATGAAAACGTTTTATCAACTTCAAAATAGATAATGGAGTTTTCTCCTACACTTTCTCCAAGATGACATAGAGAACCATCAAGCCATTATAGCATACCATTCTTTCTCTAAGATGACATGTAGAGTCATTGAGCTATTATAGTATAACATTCTTTATCTAATATGACATAGAGCCATCGACCGTTATAGCATACCGTTCCGATCATACAATCAATTTATCATTTTTATCATACCCAATAAAAATACACGTGTGTGGGTACACGGCCGGCTTTAGCCAAAATACAAGGTTTTCACTTTTGAACCTCTCACTATTTTCAGCAGTCCCAAAATAAATTTTTGACGCTGTAGACCGACGCCCGGTAATTTTCCCATTTAATTACCAAAATTATCCATTTCTAGAATAAACATCCACAAACACCAATTACAACCAATTTGCACAATCTGGTACTCAATTAAATAAACAGAAAGTACTACTACAATCAGCATGAAATTCCGGTTTAATTTCCGAAAATTAATTAATAATACAACTTAGTGGAGTCACCCACGTTTAGTCACACGTCTCAGTCGAACCAACCTATCTCTAATCTCTAATCGATTTTTAACTATGCCGTAATGACCTCTAAAGATGAGCACGGCCGAGTAGCTGATTCCTGGTCGAATTCTCAGGTCTATTACGTTAAAATTCCTTAATGGCTTCCCTAGATAGTTTAGTTATCTCAAGAGTGATCAGCTCTTAGAATAGCTTTATAAGTGCATCAATGAAATGCCCGATTAATTTAATTAAAAGCAGAAGTGAAAAATCCAAGACGTCACACAATCCATTTAACTTTGGGTGCTCTCTACATGCACCTCAGTGGTTAGAGGAATCAAAATAAGATACTATTTGTACACAAGTGCTTGTTTGGTAATATTCAGAGAATTTCCCCAATTTTTTTGTCTGGAAAGTGAAGCAAAAGAGAAAAAGAGGTAATGGGAAAGAAACTTCAATAAATTCCAGGAAGACCAAAACTTTGCGGGACACAAATTAAAGTTTGTTGATTCACTTTTCACATCCTGCCCCTTCCATCCGCAGGTGAACTTCTTTTTTTTTTCCGTTAATCGTAAAACCTTTACACGTTAGGTCTGGATTAATCTCAATTGTTTTTTCTTTCTTCAAATTTTGCTCAATTTTACGCATCCATAACTTAAATGGCCATGTTGTAGTGATTTTATTGATATGAATCGCTTACCTATGCAGATTGGTGATGAGGAGAGAAATGTGTATGTCAACTTAGACAATCTTAGCATCCAATGTCTCTATTGATGTGGCCACATCTCAAGATATTGCATTAGACTCCAATATCGACATCTAACAGCATTAGTGTCCTGTCAACATTTTTTTTCCGCAATTCTAATGAAGGTCTCATGTTGGCCCACATTTGAAAATTGAGGTAGTTGATTGAACGATAAAAAGTTCTGGTACTTTATTATGAAAGGGATAATAGTTCAAATAATCACGATGTCATTGCCCCAAAGAGTTTATCATACAATCATTGATCTAGGTTCAAATCTCGCACATACTTTTGTTTATGCTACATTTGTTCTACAAACTTATCCTCTCAATTCTTTGCTTGGTCTCCCTTTAATAATTTTCTTTTGTAAGATTATTCATTCTCTCCCGTGACAGATAATAGGAGATATTTTTGTTAATTTCACATGCAAAAAGATTTTAGGGACTAAAGAGGTTAGAAAGTTTCTTAATGTCGATTTTGTTTAGAGTTTCTTTCTTGGAATCATTCGATCATATTAATTCAAGTCTTGCCCTCGAAATATTTTAGTGGGTTATCAAACAATTTATTGAAGGTAGACTTTTTATTTGTCCTTGCTTTTATTTCTGTTGGAAATTATATTCATAATATTTTCATTAGATTTAACCATATGGGCACACATAATATAAAACTTTACTAGGATTTCTTAACCAATTACCACGAAATTGCCTAAATATCATTTTTTGTGGATAATTTGTTCCAACTCTTTGAAGATGGATCAATATCGTCTTGAAGGTCATTTCTGACCCGCAAGAGACAAAATTAATACTGCAAGAAACATATTGGATACCAATACAGATAATTAACAACTAATTAATACGTTGGCGTCATTGATAATTTTCGTTTGCGATTTCAACGGAGGTCTCATGTTGACCCCCATTAATAAATGAGAGGTAATTGGTTGAATTGAAAAAAACTTTAGATACTTGATTGCCAGCAGAAAGGTAAGAAATTTCATCGACCTCATTATCTGGTTTTGGTTTTAGTCAATTTGAATATTTTTGGAAGCCACGGATATAGAATGAAATTGATGGGGTTCCTCTTATGGAGTTTTTGCTCCAGCCCTCGCATGTAATCAAATAATTGCCTCCTCTTGAATGTCTTTTTCTTTTCCTTATTCAGCCAGATCCCAAATGCTTGAGATAAGACACAATCAAATTGTATGTTTTTAATAAGCCAAAAAATATTCTCTGATTTTCCTTGCCATGTATTACTACTACCAGGCGATTATAAATGATAGTTGTAAAGTTATATACACATGTCAAAAGTATTGAAGTGCTAATGACGCGTTCTTGGGACCAAATTAGATTAGCGCATTTGACGATTTTCTTTTTGTTGTGGGGAAATATATTTGGTTCAAGTATGCCAAGTTGAGTTCTAAGGTTTAAGTAATATTTGGAAACAATCAACCACAGAAATAGTTCATTTTATTCCAATTCCTAATTTTTAATTACATGTAATCTGAAAATATGTGCGCAGTGTCTTCGTCCGTGCATAGCACGTGTATGAATATTAGTAATCTAATATAATTTCATATCTCATAATTATTTGACCTCATTAATTGGGTACATATCTAAATAGATTTTAGATTAAATCTTCTGTTTTTTTTTTTTTTAATTAATAACTTTTAGGAAAAGGAATGTAATAGTTGATAGGGCTCATCAAGGAGGACTGAGCAAATTTATATATATAAGTTGTGGACGATTTCAACCGTTGCTCATGAGTTCCTAAATTAAAAGATTCAATTTAACAAGTATGTACACACTTGTAAAGTACCCATGCTACGCACACAACTTATAATCAATGTGTACGTACTTGTTAAATTAAATCTTTTAATTTAGGAACTCATGAGCAACAGTTGAAATTGTCGACAACTTATTGAACTTTTTCTATCATTTTGCTTAGTTCTGTCTTATTTAAAGCAGGAAGAGAGAAAACTATTTAGCTCAGGAAGACCAAGACATCCACCTACCAAGAACATCAAAAAAAGACCAAGACCAAGACCAAGATTTTTTTTTTTTTTGGGCATCTGTACATTATTTACATTCTTAATAATCTTATAATTCAATGTCTTCGTTTGATGCATTATTGGTGAATATGCTATCAATGTAGGCTTTTATGTGGCAGTTACCGTGCTAAAGATTCGCAGCAAGATGGGTAGTAGTGATCTACTGAAGGGTGTTGAAGTAGTTGTTGATGATCAAAAACCGCATGATAGTAGAATCATGGTCCTTTCCATGATTTTACCGTTCACAAGTGTGATGCCTAGAGTATATCTAGTAGATTGTTCACTGTTAGTTGGCGATGCCAGACCCTTTTTCTTGTCTAGTGATGAATGAAGCTTACCACAATCAATAGGACTGACAAATAAGCATATTTTTGCAACTTGCACCGATTGAAATAAATGTAGACGATCTACCTAACAATGGCATCTTACTTTCTATTATATATCTATAACTCAGACCACAATTAATAGGACTAACATATAAGCATCTTTTTGCAACTTGCACCGATTGAAATAAATGTAGACGATCCACCTAACAATGACATCTTAATTTCTATTATATATTTTTAAGTCATCAAAGACAACTAACTTTGACTATTCAATAATGATAATAGAAACACCTGATTTGGGTTAAACAAGGAAAATAGTTGGGTACGCCAATGAATCCCTGAAGCAATTTGCCTAATTTAGTCTGGAAATAGTAAACAATTCATATATCACCAACTAATCATCAAGCAAATGCTTTGGTTAACTTTTTCTTTCCAAAGGACCACAATTCTCCTATCAAGTGCATCACGATCATCAACAATTGCTTCAGCACCCTTCAGCAGATCATTGCCACCCATTTTGTTGCAAATTTTTAGCGCTATGGATACCACGTGAAAGACTATACTAAAATAATAATAATAATAATAAACCAACAAAACATTCGTAAGATAATTTTTTTATGAAGATATGCCTGCCCTCTAAGGGTGAATCAATAGCCGTAGAGTCAATCAAGGATTATGTTGAAGCAAAGTGATAATGAGTTAATGGAGATAGACAACTTTAAAGTCCCGGAAGACCAAGACTTTCACCTACCAAAGAGTTTAAACAGAGACCAAGACTTTCAAGGGTGCTTTCTGTCCACAAGTACTTTGTTCATGCAGAGAAACCATAAACTCAAGAAGGCCAAGACTTTACTGGACATCATGTATTTGTTTGTCTATAAAGTGAAGCAAAAGCGAAAGAGAGCAAATAAAAAAGATAAGAGTTTGCAGGATGCAAATTGGCATTGTTACATCACTTCTCACATCCCTCCTCTCTCATCCCTATGTGAATGCCTTTGTTTTTCCATTACTAGTAGAATTTCCCCATGCATTACATGCCACGCTTAAAAATTTATTGTTACTTTCAGTTTTGTCCTACTCTTTTCTTGCTTAATCGTACCGTGATTTTTCATTCTATAATCTCTCTTCTACTTGTCTAATGAATAATGTCTAGATTTCATGTATCTTTTCAAATTTAAGTTCAATAAAAGAAAAGAAAAAGCAAAGAGAAAAATAAAAAGAAAAAACAGCAAGAACTTGAAAAAGGTAAAAAAGAAGAAGAAGCGAGAATGGGGCGGGAGAGCGCACCACCGTCCCACGGCCACTGCCAAGCCGTTGCCATCAGCACCGCTCCTTATAGTCACCTTCATAGGCAACATTTCCTTTAGATGTTTTTCTTAGAGCGGTTTATTGGTAAGAGGCATTTAGGTATTCTCGAAACATGCATGTTCAAGTCAATTATTGCATGTAAAAATGAAACTGCTTTGATGATTTTGCTAATCCTAAATAGACTTCATGATTTTGTTAACGCAGAACTATAGGGGACCACTGAACACCAGCGACGGTGGCCTGACGGTACAAACTGATATTCCACAAACGCGAGGTCACGATGATAATCCATTAGTGATGGTAGCGCCTATATCTTGCCTTGCCCGTGATGGGAGCTCTGGCAGCTTGGTATTAGATGAAGAGACTTGGCTACCCGAGATAACTAGGTTGCGAGTGGTATTGACGATGACCTTCTCGCGATCTGAAATATTTCAAGGCAGATGCGAAACTTTTACAATTACTCAAAATGGTAATAGAGCATATTCTCCTTAATTGCTCCTCTCGGTCTTCCTTTGCGACAAAGAAAAAGAAAATGTTCTCTGAGATGGCGTGGGAAGTTAAATAGAATAAAGATGAACTGTTAGCTTCGACAAGGAAGTCAGATTGAAATGGATTGTAATCTGCCAACTCGAAAACCCCAATTTTTGCATCTCTTCAGTCGCTGCTGTTGTTGGGGGTACGAAAGCTGCTTCGTTTGACTTTGAATGTAGACCTCGATAATTGACATCGTGATACAGATAAATCTTTTAGAGCATGTCACCAAAAAAAAAAGTATAGAGCATATTAGTACAACTACCAAAATTAGTAGCTTTTTGTTTTTCTTTTGTCAAGTTGCAAAAGATGAACGTAAGCACATCAGTTGCCTACCTCAACAATGTTTGGATTTGATCACCGGGAGAGATTTTGCCAAATGCAGAAGACAGTGGGATATTCTGCAAAGCAAGCACAGTTGAGAGACATTAGGTCAATGAGCTAGGGCCGAAGAAAAAGATATTTGGAAGAGAACATACAACAAACGCTGATATTGCAGAAAAATATCAATACAAGAGCAACAATTCTTCATGATTCTCACGCAAAGCATAGTGCATTTCCATAAGTGGAAAGATAAGCAATTTTTGGGCATGAAACAAAGTTCAAGATATATCATCAATAAAGACAGGCACATCCATGCATCATAATTCCTGCAATGAGAGCAAGTCCATGTACGTACTATTTGTTTTGAGAACAAAGATTAGACATTGGAGAGATATCTTCTTATTGAATCCGAACTCGATCAATTACGATGAGTGGGATTCTTGGATGAGGTGCCAACAGTCGCCACAAAGTTTTGAGCACTGATCTTTCAAAATCTCTCATTGAATTATGCGGAATACATGGAGGGAGGGATGGAAGCTGTCCTCTGTCAAGTACCTCAACATCTGGCAACTGTAAAAGATATGATTGTTTGAGAGAGGAGAGATGCCTGCGAAGCCCACTTGATAGTCTTTTCATGTTCCTCATATTTTTCATCCAAGAAGAGGTTAGAGAGGAAGGAAATAGGAGGCTCCACGCATCTTATGTCCTCCGATATTGATGGTTCTTCCACATTTTTCATATTTCTTATCCAAAATCCTGGAAGAGGACGATTAATTAGTCCTGAATAAAAATACTTCCATGCATAATGAACAACTATGACAGTAATCAGAACAACTATGAGAGTAATCAGACAAAAGGAATTATATGCATAACCACCCGACAGCAACAAAAAATGAACAGATAAGACAAGAACTAGGATCCTTCGCTTTCCTTTTCTCAGCAATTAGTGACCCTTTGAATGATTTTGTTTTCGCTGAATAATTCTTATGATTATGTTAGCACACACGTATGGGAGACCACTAATCACCAGTGATGGTGACTTATCGGTTCAAGCTTGATATTCTATGAATATGGGGTCATGAGATCAAATTATTAGTGCAGGCTAATAACTCTTAAGAATGATTGCTGTCACCTGGTGTAACTGGAAAGCTCTGAATGCAGCAACTTTTAACCATAAATCACCATATCCTGAGACCATCAGTAATACAGATAAGAAAAACTCTTTTGCAGTGTGTTGCCTGCAAGAATATAAGAGAGCTATGTCATCAGTGGATGGATGAAAGGCAGGGCGTGTAGTAAAACCTAAGCCAGGTTCTGTGAATATCAACTGCAATGGGTCTAACATTAAAGAAACGAAACATGCTGTTGCTGGGATTGTTGGGAAGATGGAATTGGACTTTGAGGCATGAATACACTGCCTTTAAGAAACAAACTATTTACTAAAGCACTTTTTCTATGTTTTACGAACAAACTAACAATAGGCATTGTGGCCACAAATTAGGCAGAGGACATGGTTAACCGCAGGGGTGTGGTGGTGCAAGTTAGATTTGCAGAGGAGGCTAAATTACTTTTTGTTGGAAAGAGCATTGTAGTGGCAAAAGGGAAGTTGGCCCAAGGTTGTAGTGGAAATAGATGCAACTTTCACAAGCAGTACAATTAAAGACTTAAGGAAGCTCCTGCTGGGATTCAAGCAGCTAAAGATCAATTTTCAGCTCTAAATTGTAGTCGTATTTCGTGAAAAGCAAATGATTATGCCCATTGGGTAGCTCTGCATACTAGGAAGAGGACGTGTTGTCAAAATTGGAAGTAATGGATGAGAAATGAGTTTGTTTGCTAGACAAAAAAAAAGCCCAACGAATTGTCATTCGTTGACCTTAGTGGGTTGTTTTTGGAAATTCATGGGAAACATCTTTATGACAAAATATCAATTTGTACTACGCATCGAATAGAGGAGGTAGAATCAAAATTGATGCCTTCAAAACCAAAAACTTACCCTTAATCCGAGAAAACTGGCCGTGCATGGAAGAATCAATTCATTGGATCCGCACCCAATCTATCTTGATGAGAGGGATTTCTTGGATTAGGGACCAATAGTCACCAGTGAGTTTTGAGCATCTATCTTTCAGAATCTCACATTTCTCTATGTACAATTCTTGGAGGGAGGGAGGGAGGCCATCCTCTGGCAAGTACCTTAGCTTTGGGCAAGAGTCGATCCATAAATGTTTGAGAGATGGGAGATGGTTGAGAAGACCGCTTGATAGTCTTTCAACATTCCACATATTGCAAATGCGAAGATACAATAGAGAGGAAGGAAAGAGAAGACTCCACGCATCCCTGTCCTCCGAAGGAAACCATACCTTCTCTCCCTCCCCTCCCATGCAAAAGTCAATCAACATACACCGGAGGGATGTGAGTAGGTGTAAGCCCCATTCTCTCATTGGCTGCTTCAGATTCTCGCACCCTCTTATTACAAGGCGATGCAAATTTGGAGGCAAACCTCCTTTGGGGAAGCATTTGATACTTTGGCAATCCTCGATGAATAGCGTCTTGAGGGATGTAAGATGATGCCACTGATTTGGTAGAGACTTTATCTTCAAACAATTACTAATTATAAGACACGACAGGGTGATGGGAAGGGAAGGGAATTCCTCTATCTCCAATGCTGGACAATTACTTATATCCAAATGAGCAAGATGGGAGAGCATGTGAAGGCACTGTGGTAGGCTTCTTAGATTTGGATAGCCATCAATTGTCATTTCTTTGAGTGCTTCTATGGTGATCGTTTCCACCGACTCCACTCCCTCGCACTCACAAATACAAAGTTTCATCAAAGCAGTAAGTCTATCATTTGCAAACAAAAAAGATATTAGAGAATCACAATTTACAATCCACAAATACTCAAGTTGAGATATCGGGTTATTGTTGTTAGGGTCATCTAGAGGAATGGTTGGTCCCAAGATTTTTGGACACCTCCTAATGATCAAATGTTTGAATGTGTGCATCTTGCTTGGAAGCTTTTCTAAACTTATGCAATTACTCAATTCCATCCTTTCAAAGTTGCACAGAAGCTCTATTTCTCCTTCTTCCGCCACAAAAGATGTGAATCGAGGGCAGCTTTCAATGGCTAATTCTTGAAGGCAAGTAGAGTTAGCATTATATTTTCATCTTGCCACAAGTATGTAAGCTTGTCACACCGTCCTATATGAAGCTCCTTTAGCTTGACCAAGCACCTCATAAACACATGATCAAAGCAAACAAGCTCGGCAAGATTTTCAATTTTGAGAATGGTCAAAGAAGTTAGGTTGACCAAGCTCTTTAAGATTTCCTTGTTACAATCCTCAAGGTATAACTCACGGAGAGATGGAAAACAAACCTCATCCGTTGAATTATTCAAATGCAGACATGAATGGATTTCAAGTTTTATGAGACAATCAAGTTGACAAGGTAATGTCCTGATCAATGAAGGACAACTCCGGACAACAAGATGTTGAAGACAGGAGAATGAGACTTCTTCTTTCGGGCCCCCAACATAAGGAGACCAATCCTTCCATGACAACATCTCTTTCAACTTCAAAGTTGTTAAGGATGAGAAAGGCCTTTTATCTCCATAAAATTCAGAGCCTATCATTATTATTGTGTGTAGACCTTCAAGAGATAACTCCTTTAGTGAAGGTAGTTGTCCAAGCGGGGGAAGTGATATAACATTAGGACAGCCCTGCAAGCACAAAGACACTATCTTAGAATAGGATGGACCACCTAACCATGACGGGAATTTTGCACCACCATAGTTCAAAATATTGAGATTTTCAAGATCAACGTGAGGTTGTAGGAAGTCAAGCACTTGTGCTTCCCGCTCATGATTCTGCTCATGATTCTGGAGATTTTCCAAATTTTCATCCCAATGCAAGGATAAGTTGGTAAGGCCTTGCTTTTGATGCAAATTAGCATCAATTGCATCTCTAACTTTTTCCACCTTTTGCAATTCTGATATGAATAATTCTCCTTGAAGATGTGGCAAATTCTTTAACTCCTTTAACTGTGACCCTTTCTCTGGTTGTACCACAAACTTGGACAAGATAATAAGATTTTTTAAATTACCGATACCCAACGGCATCTCTTTAAGACTCCTCGTATCTCTAACATCAAGAAACTATAAACTGACCAATTTTGTGATGCCTTGAGGCAACTTTGAAAGTTTTTGACAACCTCTTAAAATCAAAACTTGTAATTTGCACAAGCGACAATTGATTCGGGTAGCCTTTTGATATCGTTGTACGAGAAATTGAGATATCTAAGATGTTTTAGATCACCAATGCAATTTGGTACCTCTACAATGTCACAATGACATATTGAGAGCACCCTCAAGTACTTCAATTCCGTTAGCAAGTCATGTAACACCTTGTTGGAAATAGAGAAAGTGTCCCCTCTAAATCCATTATGTAGTAGCATTAAAGTTCTTAGTACCTTCATTCGGTGATATTCTCTTAAGCATTTTGATGTAGCAAAATGCGATGAGATGAATGATGCATAACGAATTTTCCCAAGAGATGTGTCTTCTTCATTAGTTACCAAGTGAGACTCCCTAGAGCTAAAGTATGCACTTCCTGCAATTGACTTTGCTAGATCATTCAAAAGATCATGCATTGAAAACTTAGATGTGTTGACACTTGATTGTTGAAGAAATGATCTGGATACTAACTCATCAAAGTAATTTCGTCCTAATCTAAAATTATTCCCCTTTACTTTTTGTCTATCTAAAAAGCCCTCGGCTATCCATAAGAGTACCAGCTCATCTCTCTCAATTTCGTAATCCTTGGGAAATACTGCACAATAAGCAAAACATCTCATTAAATGGCAAGGAAGATGGACATAACTCAAGTTCAAGGCAGGGAGAACCTCATCATTCTCTGCCATCGGAAGATCCCATATTCTGAAATTTAAGGTATCTTCCCATTCACTGGGATTCCTTTTATTACGTAGGGCACCGCCTAGCATCTTCACCGCCAAAGCTAAACCTTTACATTTTTCAGCTATTTTCTTACCTATTGTTTTAAAATCCGGATGGCTCTCAAAATTTGTTGCTCCAAGAGCATGAAAGGCTAATAAACTTGTACAATTATCAAGCGACAATTCCTTCAAATGATAGGGTGATGCTCTAGTTATGGAAACAATGGCAAGGTTGCGAGTCGTGATGATGATCTTACTCCCCTTAGCCCCCGCTTCAAATGGCTTTAAGATGGTAGTCCATTTTTCATATTTCTCATTCCATATATCATCTAAAACCACAAGAAACTTCTTCCTAGATAGATTGCCCTTCAACTTAACTTGAAGCCCGTTAAGATCTTCACCCTGGCATGACAACCCAGTGATTGACTGCAAAATAGTTTTTGTTATGTGAAGAACATCAAAAACATCGACACGCAAACCCATGCTCTCTTCTTGAAACAACTATATACTCTAACATCATTATACAACCGTTGAGCCAAGGCTGTTTTTCCAACACCACCCATCCCAACTATAGGGATCATGCTCAACATGGCATCGGAATTTTCGACTTCACTAATCAATAGTTTGAGTATTTGTGCTTCTTCCTTTTCTCTACCATAAAACTGAGGCTCTGGCAAAGAAGTGGTTAGATCCCTTTTGTTTGTGTAGTTGGATCTATCCACAACATTCTCTCTTAAGCTTAGATGAGCCTTCCTAGTGACAATCACTTTCAACCTGCAACTTATCTCTTGTACCATGGTTTCAAACATGAGCAAGCCTAGGTTTGGATTTGATCCGGAGGATTTATCTTGGCCAAAGAAAGAGAACTTCCATTTTTCCATACATTTGCTTGTGTTGGATTCTGCCTCCAAATTAACTTGAGCCACTTTGATCGCTAACTCATCAATCAAGTCTTCCATATCATAGGCCAAGTCCTTAACACAATCTAGCCACAACTTCACTAGAGGGTTACCACTGAGTTGCTTGTCTTCTGCATCAGTCAGCACTGCATTGATTGTGCCCAGCATCTCATTCCACTCCTTGAGGAGAGCGGTGCTAGTTCCTTCATGTTGTGCATAGACTAATGTGAGAGAAGTCAACTTGCTGAATAAGACCTGAAAGAAGGAACCCATAAAGGAACCCAAAACGATCTCTCCCATTGTCATGGTTGATTTAGTCACTGTAGAGAAAAACAAAGGTGTTATTTTGAAGCGAGGTAAAAATGAGTCAATGGAGAGAGAAAACTATGAAGTCTAGGCAGATCAACATTTTCATTTACCAAAAAGGACATAAAAAAGACCAAGACTTTCGAGGAATGCACACCAAAGGTTAGACAAATAAAAAGAAAATAGCTTTTGTCCACAGGTGCTTGTTTCGTCAATTGTTCGTCAATTGTTCTTCTTTTTCTTCATATCGAGACTTTTCTTGCGGGCATCCAAAACCAAGGATAAAATTGGATTTTCCATATACTACCGACTTAGAGCACACGCCTATGTTTGTCAAAAACTTCAGTGCATATTAGTGTTTTGTTGACATTTTTCGCATCCACATGTTGTTAGTATCCTTGAAATTTCAATGCTTTGTATTTTTTTATTTTTTTTGCTTTATTGGTGAGTATGCGATCAATATAGGCTTTTACATAAGATATAAGAAGATTACCGATTCCTCCTTCAATGAGGATGACCATGTGGAGACATCAAAGAAGTTTGTTATTTTATTTTTTATTTTTTTGGGGGGATCAAACCACCATATGCTTTAGGTTGCGAAGTTCTAGATGCATCAGTTTGGGGACAAAAAAGAGAGCAAATGGATAGAAATTACTTACCTGTTCCGAGTAGACAACCTGGAGCAGACCGATGAATGCGATTAGATCAATTACAACAATCCAACAAGCACGAGCTCTAGGTTTGAACGAGTAGGAGGAGAACACTATTGAGCACGAGCTCTAGCTTCGAATGAGCAGGAGGAGAACACTATTGAGCCAAGAGATGAGCATAGGTCATGGTGAAGCCAAGTGATAATGAATTAAGGGAGAGAGAAAACTATAAACCATAAAACTCAAGAAGACCGTGACTTGACTAGACTGTATGTTATGACTAGATAGTGAAGCAAACGCGAAAGAGAGCAAATGAGAAGGATAGAGCCTTTGCAAGACGCAAATTAATTCTTTTTCACTTCTCACTCCTCCTGGTACAAGCTGATATTCCCCCATCCGAGGTCACTAGGATAACCCACTAGCAATGATAGTGCCTGCATCTTGCCTTGTCCATGACAGGAGCTCTAGCAGCTTGGCAAGGTTATAGTGATAGGACTTGCATACCCTAGATAAATGGTTTCAAGTGGTACTAGATGAACGGCCTTCTCACAATCTTAAATCGAAATTCATTGTGGCAAAAGTGAGGTTTTCATGATCACTTAACAAATCGACAGAGCATAGTCTACCTGATTGCTCATTTGTCTTTCCTTGATAACAGAGAAAAAGAAAATGCGCTTTGAGATGGTGTGGCAATTTAAATAGAAGAAGAACATAAACTATGAACTTTGACGAGGAAGTCAGGTTTAAATAAATTATAGTCTACAGGGTTCATTCAAATTTAGTTGTCACATTCACCAACTTGAAAACACTTGTTTTAAATCCTATTTTGTGCATCCTTACAGTAGCTGCTGTTGTCAGAAGTAAGAAAGAATTCTCCTTTGACCAAAAAAACAAGAAAAAAGAAAGAAAGATTCTCCGTTTGACTTTGAATTTAGTCCTCGATCATTGGCATGATGATATAGATGAATCTTTTGAAGTGTGTCACAAAAAAAAAAAATAGTTTTGAGCATATCGGTACACCTACCAAAATAAATAGCCTTTTGTCTTCTTTTGTCAAGTTGCAGAAGATAAACATAAGCACATCATTTGCCTACCTCAACAGCATTTGCATTTGATCCTCCTTAGAGACTTTGCCAGATAAAGATGACAGTGGGATATTCTGCAAAACAAGCACAGTTTAGAGAATTTAAGTCACGAGGCTAGGGCATTAAAAAAAAAAAAAAAGATCTTTGAAAGAGAAAACATAACAAGCGCTGAAATTTCAGAAAAGATCTTTGGTAGTGGGATATACTGCAAAACAAGCACAGTTGAGAGAATTCAAGTCAATGGGCTAGAGCACTAAAAAAAGATCTTTGGAAGAGAAAACATGACAAACACTGAAATTTTAGAAATAAATATCAATATAAGAGCAACAATTCTTCATGATTATCATGCAAAGCATAGTGCATTTCTATTAGTGGATAGATAACCAATAGTTGGGTCAAACAAAGTTCAAGATATATCATCATCCAGACAGGCACATCCACGCATCACAATTCCAGCACTGTGAGCGAGTCCATGCAAGTATTATTTGTTTTGAGGAATAGTCACTCATATGAAACAATGGTGGACTTGCTGGACCACATTGGCATTATAACCATTTCATTGTGTGCTTCCTTATCAAACAAAACAAAGCAACCCAGAAGTCTAGCTGGTTTGTGGCAAATTATGTGAAGCTTGTCCATGGACAAAGATGAACTTCCTAGCATCGAGTTGAGGATTCGCAATAGAAATGGATTTTTGAGCAGTGGTAGTAGCATAACGACAAGTGTGGAAGAGAGAAAGAAGTCCAAACCATTACCTCAAGAATAAAATTTTATTTAATGGTTAATCCATCATTAATTATGCTAATCGTGATTAATTAATCTAATCACGACTAATTAGGCTAATCACGACTAAGTAGACCAATCACGACTAATTAGGCCAATCACAATTAATTAGGCCAATCACGATTAATTAAACTAAACTCAATAATTAGACTAACTATAATAAATAAAAATTAATTGACGTTAATTAAAATAATTACGATTAATTAAATAAATAACAATTAAAATAAATAAATTACGATTAATTAAACTAAACTCAATTAATTAATCTAACCATGGTTAATTAATCTAATCGTAATTACTTAAATTAACCGTAATTAAAATTAATCTAAACCATTCTTAATCGCAATTAAGAATAAACTAAAATAAACTAATACTAATCGCCGTTAATATTAAACTAATCATCCTTAAACGCAATTAACGCTCTAATTCATGATTAGGAGGTTAACTCACCAATTTCTGGCAATGGCGAGCCTACGGTGACGTCGAGAATGCGATACTTGTGGCTCAAACGGAGGCTTGACAATGGCGGCGGCGGCTCTTGAAGCTCACGGCCAGGGGAGGGGGGAGGCTCGGTTCGAGCGGTGGCTCGCAGTGGCTTGAAGCAACGGCGGCACAGACGGCTAAGCAAGCGGCGGCAAGAGGCAATGAGTGAGTGGCGATGTCAGGCGAGCGGCGGTGCAACAGCCCTTGAAGCTCATGGCCAACGGGCCGTGGATGGGGACGCGGCCCTTGTGGTTCCTGCCATTGCGCCACGCAATCCCGTCTCGCCGAAGGTGGGGAGGCCAAGAGGTGGTGATCATGATGGTGAGGGGGCGTTGGGCGTGGAGCGGCGATGGTGCTGGTGGGTGAAGCGGCAGCCAGCAAGAACAGCCAGCAAGAAGAAGAAGAAAGGGGGGTTCAGCCGAGAGAGAGGGAAGGAAAAGAAGAGAGAGGGAGAGAGAGAGAAAGAGAGAGAGAGAAGAAAAGATAAAAGAAGGGGGCCGCAGGAAACAATGGTGAAGGGGGATGGATGGGGGACGGACGGCAGAGAGAGAGGAGAAATGGAAAGGGGGACGGACGGCAGAAAAAGAAATAGTGGGGAAAGGAAACGAAAGGGAGAGGAGAAGGAGGAGAGAGAAGAAGAGACAAAAGAGAGGGGGAGAAGGGGGATGTCACAGTGAGTGAATCCACGTAAGTATTATTTATTTTGAGGAATAGTCACTCGTATGAAACAATGGTGGACTTGCTGGACCCAACCGTTTCATTGTGTGCTTCCTATCAAACAAAACCGAGCAACCCAAAAGCTGGTTTGTGGCAAATTATATGAAGCTTGTCCATGGACAAACATGAACTTCCTACCATCGAGTTGAGGATTCGTAATAGAAATTGATTTGTGAGCAGCAGTAGTAGCATAACAACAAGTGTGGAAGAGAGAAAAAAAGTCCGAATCATTACCTTATTGACACCTAAATTTTTGCATAAATATTGAGTTAATTTTTACCCAAAAAATAAATAAATAAAAATTACACAACATATAGTTTAGAAACATTTATCTTATTGGACCGCTGGTGAACGTAAATTTTTTCACATATTCCGCTGAGATTTTTCACATATTTAGGTAATATACGCTAATTGACATATTTTGAGTAAAAAAGAAATTTTCGGATGGAATATTCAAAAATATAAAAGAGAATATCGCACAAGATGCAACGATATATTTAGGAGATTATGCGCAAGCAAAATTGGAAACAAATGTTCCTTCGATTTTGAGAGGGAAAGAGAGAAAAGGGAAAAAAAAGAAAGAGGGGGCACCGCATCGTCTTCTTCGCGGAGACTCCCGACGCGCCGGCCGTGCGTTGCGCCGGCACTGCGATGCCAGCCACCGCGCCTCTGCACCGCCGCAAATCCGACGACCCGACGCTCCGCTGCTGCTGTTGTGTCTTCGCTGGAGCCCTCCATCGTCCACGAGCTCATAGCTCCGCGTGTCTCCGAAGCCCAGGAGCGACGGCTGCGCCTGACGCCCGACGGCTGCACCTCCACTGCCACTCCGCACCCCTGCGTCCATCATTGCCGCTGCAGCGCCGGTATCATCCCTCACCCGCGACCAGCTGCAGCTCGCCACGAGCCAGCACTCAACGTCCCCCGCTCCAGCCGTGACCCGACGCCGGCAGATCTGAGTCGAGCTCACCTCCGCTGCAACTCGCAAGATCTAACGCCTCCCCACCACCGCTGCAACAATAGTCGCCATTAAGTTTTGAGCATTGATCTTTCAGAATTTTACATTGCATTATACCAAATACTTGAAAGATTTCTGTGAAGACCACTTGATAATCTGTTTGAGAGAGGAGAGATTTCTGCGAAGACCACTTGCAAAGCCATCCTCTGGCAAGTACAGGTAACTATAAAAGATAGCTGTTTGAGAGAGGAGAGATTTCTGCGAAGACCACTTGATAATCTTTCCATGTCTCTCATATTTCTCGTCCAAATAGAAATTAGAGACAAAGAAAACATAATACTCCATGCTTCTTACATCCTCCACCGTTAATAGTCTTTCCATTGTCCTCATATTTCTCATCCAAAAGTCTGAAACAGGATGAGCAATTAGTCCTAAATAAAATGATCCTTCATGCATAATGAAGAACTGCAAGAGTGATCGAACAAAATTATACACACACCTAATTGACTGCAAAAAAAAAAAAAAAAGAATCGGGATACCCTGTTGATGATTTTTATTTTTTGATGACTAGAAAATTCCTATGATTATGTTAATTAACAAGTATGGGAGACACTGGCGATGGACACTTATTCATACGGGCTGGTATTCTACAAATGTGATGTTAGGAGATCGAATGGCTTGGTACGGGTTGATAACACTTCAGAATGATTGCCTAAACCTGTTGGTATATTTGGAACAGTCAAAATGCAATAACGATTAAACATAAATCACTCCATACTGGAACTGTCACTTCACAGATTAGAAAAAGCTCTTTTAGACTCTGTTGCCTCTTAAAAATGTAAGAGAGCTAAGTCATGATTGGTGGACGAAAGGTCTGTAGAGTAACCTGAGCTAGGTTTTGTGGAGATTAACTGTGACAAGAGCTCTGGCAGCTTGGTGGGTATATAATGACAAGACTTGCCTACCTAAGATAATTGAATTGCGAATGGTATTGTATGACGACGTTCTTGCAATTTTAAATGAAAGTACTTCATGGCAGACGTGAGACTTTTAAGAAAAAGAACTTCCTTGTGTTAGATTCTGCCTCTGACTTGGCCTGAGCGGGGTTCCATCTCGAACTCATCGAGCAAGTTTTACATGTCATTGGCCAAATCCCTAAAGTTGTTTAGCCACAGCTTCACCTGACAATTACCGCTTAGTTGCTTTTCCTCTCCATTATCTAGCATTACTTTGATTGTGACCAGCATTCCCTTCCACTCGTCAAGGTGGTGGTGTTGATTCCTTCTCGATGCACATAATTCAATGCCAGAGAACTAAACCTATCAAAAAGGACCTACAAGAAGGAACCCGAAATGACATCTCTAATGGCCATATTTGAATCAATCACTATAAAGAATAACAAATGTTATGATGAAGCAAAGCAATAATGAGTTAATGGAGAGAGAAAACTATGAAGTTTGGGAAGCTCAAGACTCTTATCTATCAAAGGGAAAAAGTACCAAAAAAATGCTTAAACCTATTGCATTGGTATTAAATTAGTCCAAAATATTTTCATATTGGTATCAATTTAGTTCATCCAAACAATTTTGGAAATATTGATGTGGACACCGACCATTCGACCAACGCCGACGTAATAATTTTTTTTTTTTTTTTAAATTTTAAATAATTTTTTTCTTTTTCCTTTTTTCTTTTCTTTTTGCTCTTCTTCCTCCTTGGATCCCCATAGTGGCCGACGAGGCTCTAGTAAGGCCAGAGCAAGGTTGGCCTCACCCGTGGCCCTAGGCAAGGACCATGACTCTCACTAGTTGTTGTTGACACCTAAATTTCGTTTTTTTAATTAGGTTTTTTTACATTTATTTGCCTTTTTCGGATAATAAACAAAACAAATAACAAAAACAACCAAAAAAAAACAAATAAAAACAAGAAAAGCAAAAAGCCAAAAAAAAAGCAGCAGCCCCCTTTTTTTTTCTTCACGTGGGCTCGTGCGACTTGGCCCCACCCCCTTTTCTCCTTCTTTCTTCCCTCTTCTTCTTCCTCACTCCTTCTTTCTCCGCCTCTCGTAGTTCACGCGCAGAAGATGAAGACACGCAAAGGATGGCCTACGGCCGAGGGAAGTAGGCCGACGTCGGCCGGAGAAGATAAGATCGCGAGCGCCATCAATGCCGAGCATGCTTCGCTGGATGAGCTCGGATGGGACGCCGGTTCAACCGAGGAGAACCGCTCGGCGCACGAAGGGGACCGGCGGTCGAAGCTCCGTCGACCGGATTCCCTCGCCTATAAAAGGGCACCACCTTCATCGAAGAACGGCACGGGCGAGCTCGGAGATCCTTCACTGAGAGACATCGGGAAGGATTGAAGGGCGAGTGCGGGAGAGAACTCGAGTCGCGAGCTCAGCCCACCTTCCACCGAGAGACTTCGGGGAAGGCCGGCCGCAAGCGACTTCGAGAAGGTCAGATCCGGCCGGTGGAGGCTCGGATCTGGCCTGAGTGAGAGAAGATCGAGCCCGAGGGAGGTAGATCCGAGAGCCTGGATCTGTGAAATAAGGGCTGAACGAGGTCAGCCGGAGGAGGGAGGGCCAGATCTGGGAAGCCGGAAGCTCTCCGCCACCTGCGACCACTACTCTGTCGTTGCTGTTCCCCGCCCCGACGCCGCTACTGCCGCAGACCTTGCCGTGCCGCCGTCCTCACGCCTCGTCGCCGCTGCTTTCCCCAACGTCGTCCAAATCTGAGTGAACTTCGGAGAGCAGGGTTCCGTCGCCATCATTGAGCCGTGCCGTCCCCGTCACACCCCCCAACACCGCTGCTGTGGAAAACCCTGCCGTGCCGCCGAGCGCCTTCGCCGCTACTGCCTTCGATCTAGCATTGTTGCCGTCGCCGTCCCCGTTCGAGAGAAGGTAAAAAAAGAGCGCCATTAGCGTTATCATTGCCGTCACCGTTGTCGCCTTCATCGTCGCCGCCGTAGTCGCCACCGCCAAGCACCTCGGTCCCCCTTGGCGCCACGGATTCGCAAACCCTAGGGTTTGCGATTTTCCGGGTCGCCGAGTCGGATCCGGGTCTTGGAACCGGGTAGGGTTTCGCGAGATTCGGGGGGCGGCGGGAGTCGGGTCGCGATTCGGATTCGGGTCGGGTAGGGTTCGTAGGGAGCCGGGTCGCGGAGCGGGTCAATGGATCCAGTCGTTGGGCCGGGCCGGGTGTCCCCAAACGCCCGCCACGGCGTCGTTTTAATAAAATAAAAAAAAAAAGAAAAAGATGAAAAAACGCGCCCGTCCCGTTTGGGTCGCCGACCCGGCCGGGTCGGACCCAAGGACCCAACCCACGGATCCGACCCGGGTCGGTTTTATTTTGTTATTTTAATATAAAATAATTCTAATAAATATTTTATTTTCAAAAGAAATCAAAAAGTGTTTTATTTTAAAAAAAAAGATTAAAAAATGTTTTAATTTCCAAAAAAAAAAAAATATTTAAAAATGTTGAAAAATGTTTTATTTTCTAAAAATCGAGAAAAATCAAAAATAATTTATTTTCCAAAAATATTTTGAAAAATATTAAAAAAATATTTTATTTTCCAAAAAAAAAAAATATGCCAAAAATAAAAAAAAAAGCCAAAAATTCATGAAAAAGCCAAAAAAATTCAGAAAATCCAAAAAGACTTGTGTTTTTTCCAAAAAAATCCCAAAAAATCTCTTTTGCGTCCAAAAATTAGAAAATGACTAAAAAAAAATGTTTTTCCTCCCAAAATGCATGGAAAATCTCTCAAACATCCAAAAAAAGCCTTAGGGTTTAAACAAGATTAGGTACCGAAAGGGCATTAGTGATTAACTAGTGTAATCAAGTCCCCGATGATAATTTCTCTAGTTGCGCAGGAGCGAGTATTTCTCCCGATACTTCGCTTGGGTTTTTAATCGACCCACCCCAAATTGATTAGTGGCAACTCCATTTTAAAAATTGATTTACAGGTTAAAAATTTAAACTATTAAAGTCGTGAATTGGTGGACTTGGGAGAGTCCGGGCATAATAATTAAAATTAGCCGAGCCATTAGCCTCCTTACGCGAGTACCCGATTCACGGGCGCCGAAAAAAAAAGAGGTCGCGACAGCTTGGCGCCTCCGCCCGGGGACTTTGAGTACTTAGGCCATTTTATCTTTGTTTAAATGTCTTGCTAACTTGGGTTTTTTTTGTGCGGGGTAATAGCTTAAAGTTTTTTTATTCTGTTAAAATAAAATGTTTTGTGATTATAAATTGCCGTGCATCCTTAAATGTTTTAGCATTACACATGACACACACAACCCGGCCGCCGGACGGGCCGCCATAGGATTTCTAGGATGGTGTTAAGAAAGATACGACCTCGAACGCGAGACTGCGATGTAGAGGTTGCCTTTCTTTTCCCGAATTTCTTAGCCGAGGTTAGGAGGGGGTATGCTGCTAACGCAAGACTGCGACGGGCGGATATCCTTTTAATTTCACCAAGCCTTCTCGAGTTAGAAATCGAGCCGCACGTCCCATGCACATGTCTTTGTGCTTGCCATTTTTCTTTAAAAGCAAAGTGATTTCTTTACTTTTACTTAGTCTTTTTATTTTGGCCCATGGCAATTTAGGATAAACTTTTCAAGTCCCAGTTTATATGCGATGGGGAAAGACAATATCCAGTTCATTCCTACTCCCAAGGCGGAGCTCTTCGATGGTGGAGTCAATTAGATCAATTTGCCCAAGAGCGCGTGAAGGCCAAAGTCGGTCATCTCCTATCGTTGATCCAAATCATTGTTCGTCCCGAAGTCATACAAGCCATGGCACATTTTTGGTGCCCGAAGACGTTACTTTTATATTCGGTAGGTTTGAGCTAACCCCAACCCTGGAAGAATACAAGCATCATCACCGGAATGCCTCTTGAGAAAAAGCTTGTCAAACCATCAATAGGCATCATCCCGATACGTGGGTTAGCACGGCTTTTAGGAACTGAAATCCATGTCATGAGGCAAATTCTTGAAAACAACCATAATATATGCCCTCTAGAATTCATGAATGCATGTTTTCAAAACCAGCCTATGACCCAAAAAAGTGAGATTTTCCTCCTGGCCTTTTTCGGGCTCATTGTTTTCCCCCATCAAAGAAATGCCATAAGTCCTAAGATGGCATGGATAGTTGATGAAATCTTGAGATGAGGGAATTATGTCAACATGATTTTAACTGAAACATTCTTGTCTTTTAATCGTTTTAAAGACAACTCGGAAAAAATCATGCGAGCATCTCCTGAAATTTTACAAGTCTGGTTCTTTTCTCACCTAAGCGAATTTCGAGACTTCATGCGATCATCTGAAACGAATGCTTTCGAAAACCCATTACAAAAATTTATGGTTTTAGGACCATACATTCCCAATCAAAGTTGTTTAAATTGGGTAAGCTTCCTAAGAGACCCGGCTCCTGAGGCATTCCAATGGTGTGCTGGTTGGTTCCATGAAAAGAGAGCTCGCTTCGCTTACAAGCGTTGTCTCTCAATTCCGTTGCTCGGCCTCACCGGCGCCATTCTCTATCACCCTTATCGAGTGGCACGACAATATGGAGCCCTTCAGGAGATCCCACCACCTTTCATCAGGAAGATCTCTTCAGTTCTTTTCAACACAAGCAGTGACTACGCATTCGAAGTTTCTACCGCTCAGGAAACTTGGGACAAGTGCCATCGCAAAAGGATCGTGGTACCTGAAGGGCTTGAGGGAGAAGAAAAAGCCCACCACGCCTCCATGTCCTACATCCACAACTATCGCATCCTGAAAAGATGGAAGCCATTAGTCCCTCACTCAATCAGCGAGAGCAGCCAGCACGAGCAAGCAGAGCTCATGGAGAGGGATTTGGGAATGGACTGGATGCACACCTCAGAGCCAGTTCAAGGAAGCAGGCGTTCTCGCTAGAACAAGACTCCCCGTCGTATATAAATTGGCAATCATGTGCCCCTTAGTATTAATAGTGTGAAAGTTTCTGTCCCATTGTTTAGGGACTTTTGTTTAATATCTAGTATTTCATCTGTCATTTCAATTTCAAGTTTTAAGATGTTAGGAGTTGGCAATCTACAAATCCTCTTTTGATAAAAAAAAGCAGTTAGACCATTGCCATGGGTCAATCTTTGTTTACTTCCGTGCTCATTTATTGTTTTCACAACAAACAGGTAATTATGAATCGCCAGCCACCAATCACCCGCGAATGGCCTCATGTAATAGGGCCCGATCAGAATAATATACAAAATCGTCTTATTAACATTGAAGACGGCGTAGGACAGATGTCCATTGTCCTTCAACAACTCTCAAGACAAATGAAATCCACTTAAGCTGAGCCCAACTCTATAGTTGCCTCGAACACCATCATGACACCTGCAAATTTGCTAGAAAATAGTCAGTACCATAGACAGTTTGAAAAGATCATGAAAAAGTTAAGCCAGCTACAGGAGTAAAATCCCATGGACCCGTCCAATTATGCCGGCATTGAGATTCTTGAAGAGCTCAAAGCACCTGAATGCGAAAGGTATGCTGATACCTCCCGCCCAGAGACCTACTTGCAGGCCTACCTGGTCCGAAGGATGATTCAATCGTACCAATCGACCTTGACCGCCCCTGCCTTGCGATGGTACATTGTCAGGAAGATTAGTCCCCTTAAAACTTGGAGGGAACTAATTAATGTTTTTCACCAAGAATATGATATTGACATCAGCCCTGATATAGCCTTGCCCTATGAAGAACTGATGATCGCGGAGCACAAGGAACCGTTAGTCGCAGAGATAGGAGAAGAGCATGTCAATGAAGCCTTGCATGATAAATGGGCAGCTGAGCAACATCTTGTTACTGGAAAATTTCCCACTAGGAAAGGCAAGGAGCCTTTGTACGAGATCAAAGACACAGAGCATGTTCAAGATTGGGGCACGACTAGATGACTCCCCAAGCTTACTCCAAGAGCTAGGGTCCAAAAAATACCAACCCCTATCAACTTGGGAAAGTGAATCCGATAGTGAAACTCTAATGTCTCTCACTTCCTTGACAGAATCGAGCTGGCAAAACGAAGGGCCTTACTCAAAAGATCCGGACTAAAACCAAGAAAAGAAAGCCTAAGCAAATCAATACAAGCACCTACCGACGAGCCACCGCACCAAAGCTTCGAGCATTCCCAAGAATACAACTTTGAAGGCTACCATCCCCAAGAGTACAACTCGAAGACTTCCCGGCCCTAGAATACAATCCCAAGGACTTCCAAAGATTATTTCGACAATGAAACCGACGATTCATCATATAATCAAGTTTCTTACTCTCATCCGGGGATGAAGCCCGTCGAAGAGGAACATACGTCTTTATCCGCTACGATCCTAATGAAGTACTAAGCTCTTCCTCCGACCATGAGGATAGCTTCAATACTTTATCCTCATTTGGAAATTTTGACCAAGAAGAAAGCAATGGGGTAATCTCGGTAGAGTCCAACTTCCCTAAAACAGAGAAATTCACCACTACAATGAATATGCAGTGGGAAAACCAATGGCATAACCAAGACCTATCAGGTTCGTCTCGCCCTCATAGGATCTTGAGCCCCATAGAAATGTGGATACCTAATCTCTGCAGGTACAATGGCACGACTTGCCCCGTGGCTCACTTGCAGTATCTCCATGCGAAAATGAGTTGGTACTATGGCCCGATGTCATTCACAACTCAGGCATTCCAAGAAACTCTTACGGGGTCTACATTGCAATGGTTTATCACAGCAAACATTTATCTTCTTAAAGGATTGGAATGAGCTGTCTTCGGCATTCCTGCTTTAGTATCAAAGCCAGATTGGGACTGAAGTGCCTTGTCAGAACTTGGTTCACTTCAAAAGAAGACCAATGGAGGATTTCCGAGCGTATGCAAGGAGGTGGGAGGCTTTTATGATGCAATCTTACCCTCAATTGGCCGAAGAAGAAATGATAAAGCTGTTCATAGGGGCTTTACCTTGCAAGCATCGTTGTTGGTTGCATGGGTTGCATCTCCATAGCCTCAATGATGTGGTCCTTTCATGTGAATACTTCGAGTCTACTGGAGGCGAAGAATTCAAAGACGCTTAGCTTCAAGACCAGCACTATCAAAGCGCTCCTTTACACTAGGGTTTTCATGAGTTTTACTTGTTTTTATAATTTCATGTTTCTTATCTTATCTAGTGTGCTACGGTTGTATTTTCCATTCTAAGTACTCTATTGTGCAGTTATAATATTTTGTTTTAAGAGCATGAGGCGGTACTCCAAACCAGCCCGGTGATGCTATCCAACCATGAAAAAAAATATCATCCAAGGAGAATACTGAGGGCTGGGCTTCCTCATGCTTTTTCTCCCCCGAATACATATTTTGAAAACAAAAAACACTTCATCACCAAAATCTTTCAAAAAAGATGATAAATTTAATCATGTTTGTCTTTCTGACTCACTCACTTCATGTCTTAGAAGATCATTCCCGTCCCCTTTGACTTAGTGTGACAGGGGGCATTTGAAGCAAGCACATTATGTGAACTCACCGAATTCAATGACACCCTCCCAAGAAAGCGGGGGCAAACAAAGGATCATCACGTTTCAAAATGGTAAGTCCTATTCCCCGAACATAATGTCGAAAATGACATCCTCTCTCTTCCATCTACAGGAAACGAAGGATGGGATGTAATAGGCATAAGCATATTATCAAACTTGAAGCATGCATAGCATGATAGCTCAAGGCAAGATGTCCCGAGTTCATTGACAGGACTTCCAGTTTCAACGAGCCAAGAAGCACAAAGAAGGATTTGCTTCTCTTCCTTTAAAGTGATTACTGTCAACAGGGAGAAAATCTAGATAGTCAAAGCGACCTATAGCCCCACACCCTGGACAATGATGTTGGAATCTAGAAACTTCACTCCAGACGTGTATTCTTCCGAGGAGTAATTGCCATCAGAAAGCTTGAGACTTTTGATCTCAGATTCCATAGAAGCTTGAGGTACATGACTTTTGCCCAATGATGCTATAGTTAAAGACAGGAGGAGAAATTCCACAGAAGGAAAGCGTTGAAGATGAATCAACGACCAACAATCATGCATACATGGTCACAAAAGAGGAAGGCCAATTGAAGGAAACATTAAACTATGCCAAGATAAAGAGGCCATCATCGACATTCAAATATCTTTAGGAGCTAGCACATACAAGCTTTGGAGAAGAGTAATTTGGTATCGTTTCCAATACTCCCCCTTCTTTGAATTCACTTTTGACATATTCCCCCTATTGGCAGGAAGCACCAGGATTCAAGAGCCAAATTTGATGGTTAGGCAAATCAATATTGGCCAAGCTAGTACATGGAAATGACCTACATCAAATTTACCTGGCTTCATGTAAAAAGACATATCATCCAGAGCTAATTTAGAGAATAATTGACCTAATGAAACAAGGGACATAGGACTTTGTGTCCCCCTCTCACTTTAGGTTCACCCAATCATCTGCAAGCCAATGAAGGGTAAAGTTGTATCGATTCCAGTTATTCGACTCTTGAAAGAGTTCATGACTAACACATTCCCTCTTGTTTGTTGCAGGATCACCTGACTGTCAAAAGCAAGGATAACAAATCAACGAGAAGCATGTCTTGTTGCAGGATCACTTGACAAGGATAATAATCAATGAGAGACATGACAAACTCTCCTAAATGAAATGGCGTCTTGAGTAATCGCCAAAACAAATGACGGAAAATCTTCAGGCCTCAACTCACATTTGATTTTGGCCGACTAATTGATCTACTTGTACATCTTCTCTCTACGAGGGCAAAAAAAAGTAGAGATGCTCGATCAAATTCCCAATCCTTGGCTGATCCTTCATGTGTCATATCCCTAGTCAATAGGGATAACTATCGACACCCATTTGCGAATAACCCTTTTGATGTTCAAAATAAAACATTATTTGGAAACACCATTATGTTAATTCCTAAAGTTGTCAATAGGGTCTTTTTTAAGTCAAAACCATTCACTTGTTTTGAAGAGTTCGAACTCCATCATATTCAAAATGTTGCATGTCATTTCCAGATGAATTCTGCATAATGATTTTGCCTGTCTAAGTCACTGATTCCACTGAGGATTATTAAAATAGACAGCTAAGTGAAGAATACAAGATTAATTGAGCATGTTGGATGAGGCATGTAGAATGATGAAAGGCAAGCCATATCCTACACACAGTCCCCCATCTATACACTTGTGAGATGAGTGCAGAAGATTCCATGGTTGCAGGGTAAAGAGTTCTCTCGCGAATGGTATGATAACCAAAATAGTGAGAGGCATTCCATCGCTCACCCCATTGAGCCCCATACATTGGTGAAGCTTCTCTCATACCCCCGTCAAGAACAACCCCTACACCGGGGCAGATTAGAAGCAAAGCAACATCACAAGGTGAGAAGAGGAATAGAAATTTTCTTGCTCGCACTTGCATCAATCTTCGGGTGTCTTTATTGCATATGAACACTCACATTAATTTAAGTGCCCTAGAATGACGAAGAGCAATTCTTTCTCTATGCACTTGTATTCATTGTACAACCCAAGTGAGTCTGTAATTTTACCCTCACATTGAGACAAAACAGAAGTTACTACCATTTAAGCAGCATAGCCCAGAGCACCTACTGAAGATGAAGACTCAAGAGTCTAATAACGGTGCTTCGATTGAACTTGCCTAGGCCAGTTCCTCCAATGACAAGAATGAAAAAACATGGGCATAAAAAGCAAAGTGTACCTGGTAAAAGCAAGGTCAATGCCCATAAATGAAGAACTGGAATAAAAATAAGGACATGGAAAAAGCAGTGTGCCCGGTAAAAGCAAGGCCAATGCCCCCTAGTCAAAAATACAACCAAGAAAAAGTTGCTGTTGTGGTCCATAGAACCTCCATTTGACAGTGAGAAGAAAGACTGGTGACAAATGCCAAGGCAATCACCAGCTCTACCTTTTTACACATGAATCAAGCCTACATTGTATCCCATTGTAAAAGTCTCTTTAGACTAGGGGCACTTCAATTAATGTAGGATTTCATATGTTCATAAGCATCGCTCGAAGAAGTACAAGCAAGATTACTCTATCTCTTTTCGCAGGATTCTTGACTTGCAAACCCGGAGATGATCGTGCGGCACTTTGTTCATAAGCCTTAACCTCGACGGTCCCATTTGATGAGCCGTTGACCAAGTCTTCATCACAATTTCAACAAAGACCTCTCACATTGGTAAAGTCGTACCACTTGCGAGAATACTCGGACCACTCGTTGACATGATGACAAAGTGAGATAGTGTGGTCCTTATGAATCTGCATCAATGGTCGGGATAGCCTTTTCCATGAGAGTGAGCGGAAAGTCCTTTCAGACTGAAAGTCCCTCATCTGGCATGCTCAAGACATCTACATTCTAAATGAAGGTTGTCTTTCAAAATCTTCCCCGGTGGAAATCAAAAGATGCATAATTGACAAAATTATCATGCATGAATCTCATTTGAACCCATGAATTTACAGCATATACAATCATGTGTGCATACTGTGCAAATAGCAGACATACTCTTAGAGATCAGAGATATTGCCAAGTAAGCATATCCCTATCCCCATTGGTCTTAAAGTACCTACCATTGTCCAGGTACTCTCTTCTTGACACTGACCTATTCGAGTCGTCCCTTGAGTTCGGGTGCTTGCAACTGTCTAGGTATCTCCATTGTCTTTGAGTACCCACCACTTGCCGGGTAATCCCTCTTAATGACACTCGACATGTCCGAGTTGTCCTCCAGTATTGATACTTGTGACTGACTAAGTATCCCTTTGTCTTGAATAGTACCTAGGTATCCCATTGTCTTTGAGTACCGGTCACCGTTCGGATACTCTCATTTTGACACTCGACTTATTCAAGTTGTCCCCAGTATTGATACTTTGGATGTATCTCTTGGAATATTGTCCATCTAGGTATCCCCTTATCATCAAGTACCCACCATTGTTAGGTAACCCTTTTCATGACACTCAACTTGCCCGAGTTGTCCCCAAATAATATAGCCGTTGTTCAAGCATTCCCATTGCTTTGTGTGCTTGCGCCTACCCAGGTATGCTTTCTTACACTTGGACCAACTGAGTGGTCCTAGGTTGTATCATTAAATACTTGTGTTCATCCAAGTATCCTAGTACTTTGTACACCTGTGGCTATCCAGGTGTTCTAGCCCTTTTGAGTGCCTGCGTGGCAATCCAAGTAAGCCTCGTGCTACATTCAAATTATTTACCGGGAGGTGAGAGACCTTCATGAATATCCAAGGCATGCCTCGATATTCCCAATTACCATGAGGTGAGAGACCTTCATGAATATCCCAAGGTACGCCCTCAATATTCCCAATTACCGGAGGTGGGAGACCTTCATGAATATCCAAGGTACGCCCTGATATTTCCAATTACCAAGAGGTGAAGACCTTCACGTACATCCTCGATATTCCCATTTACCAGGAGGTGAGAGACCTTCATGAATATGCGAGGCACGCCCTCGATATTCCTAATTACCAGGAGGTGAGAGACCTTCATGAATATGCAAGGCACGCCCTCGATATTCCCAATTACCAGGAGGTGAGAGACCTTCATGAATATCCAAGGTACGTCCTCGATATTCCCTTTACCAGGAGGTGAGAGACCTTCATGAATATCTCAGGTACACCCTCGATATTCCCAATTACTAGGAGGTGAGAGACCTTCATGAATATCCAAGGTACATCCTTGATATTCCCACTACCGGAGGTGAGAGACCTTCATGAATATCTCAAGACCCATCCCATATTTCCACACAAGAGACCTCATGAATATGCCCAAGTTCTTCCTCGATAGTTTGTACCGTGATCATCCACGTTCTTCAATACTTGTGATCATCCAAGTATCCCCAAAGAGTTTGTACCTGTGATCATCCAGGTACCCTTTCGATACTTGTGATCATCCAGGTATCCCCAAGAGTTTATACCTGTAATCGTCCAGGTACCCCTCCGATGCTTGTAATCATTCAGGTATCCCCAAGAGTTTGCACCTATAATCGTCCAAGTACCCCTTCGATACTTGTGATCATCCAAGTATCCCCCAAGAGTTTATACTTATGATCATCCAAGTACTATCTCCCAACAAGCAGATGCCTTGAGAAAGGTCGGTGCATCTCCCGTCAAGGCAACCGAAGAAAGGTTCGGGTCCTAGACAACCAACTTATTGCTCTAACAGGCAACCAAAGAAAGGTTCGGGTCCTAGACAAACAACATATTGCTTTAACAGGCGATCGAAGAAAAGTTCGGGTCCTAGAAAAGCAATTCCCCGTCAAGGCGACCGAAGAAAGGTTCGGGTCCTAGACAAACAACTTATTGCTCTAATAGGCGACCGAAGAAAGGTTCGGGTCCTAGGAAGGCAATTCCCCGTCAAGGCGACCGAAGAAAGGTTCGGGTCCTAGACAAACAACTTATTGTTCTAACAGGCGACCGAAGAAAGGTTCGGTCCGAAAAGCAATTCCCCATCAAGGCGACCGAAGAAAGGTTCGGGTCCTAGACAAACCAACTTATTGCTCCAACAATGCAACCGAAGAAAGGTTCGGGTCCTAGACAAACAACTTATTGCTCTAACAGAGGCCGAAGAAAGGTTCGAGTCTTGGAAAAGCAATTCCCCGTCAAGGCGACTGAAGAAAGGTTTGGGTCCTAGACAAACCACTTATTGCTCTAACAAGCGACCGAAGAATGGTTTGGGTCCTGGAAAAGCAATCTCCTCATGCAAAGTAAGATGACGCCTTGATACTTGCCAAAACTCGGGGTTCACACCCTATCTCACTCACTCCCGGTAAGTAACTACAGGTATCTTCTTATCTATCTTAGTCTTGTGTATATTATATTGCTTATTTTCTGTATAGGACAATAGGTCCCAAATAAAATATAATCTATTGCATATGCATGGATAAAATTTAGGCATCAGTTTGTCTTTGAATGCAACCTTTGCGAACTCACCTTCAAAGAGGGGCAGCTGTTGACACCTAAATTTCGTTTTTTTAATTAGGTTTTTTTACATTTATTTTCCTTTTTCGGATAATAAACAAAACAAATAACAAAAACAACAAAATAAAAACAAATAAAAACAACAAAAGCAAAAAAGCAAAAAAAAGCAGCAGCCCCCCTTTTTTTCTTCACGTGGGCTCGTGCGACTTGGCCCCACCCCCTTTTTCTCCTTCTTCCTTCTCCTTCTTCCCTCTTCTTCTTCCTCGCTCCTTCTTTCTCCGCCTCTGTAGTTCACGCGCAGAAGACGACGACGCGCGCAAAGGACGGCCTACGGCCGAGGGTAGTAGGCCAACGTTGGCCGAAGAAGATAAGATTGCGAGCGCCATCAATGCCGAGCATGCTTCACTGGATGAGCTCGGATGGGACGCCGATTCAGCCGAGGAGAACCGCTCGGCGCACGAAGGGGACCGGCGGTCGAAGCTCCGTCGACCGGATTCCCTCGCCTATAAAAGGGCACCACCTTCGTCGAAGAACGGCACGGGCGAGCTCGGAGATCCTTCACTGAGAGACATCGGGAAGGATTGAAGGGCGAGCGCGGGAGAGAACTCGAGTCGCGAGCTCAGCCCACCTTCCACCGAGAGACTTCGAGAAGGTCAGATCCGGCCGGTGGAGGCTCGGATCTGGCCTGAGTGAGAGAAGATCGAGCCCGAGGAAGGTAGATCCGAGCGCCTGGATCTGTGAAATAAGGGCTGAACGAGGTCAGCCGAAGGAGGGAGGGCCAGATCTGGGAAGCCGAAAGCTCTTCACCACCTGCGACCGCTGCTCTGTCGTTGCTGTTCCCCGCCCCGATGCCGCTACTGCCCCAGATCTTGCTGTGCCGCCGTCCTCACGCCTCGCCGCCGCCGCTTTCCCCGACGTCGTCCAAATCTGAGTGAACTTCGGAGAGCAAGGTTCCATCACCATCATTGAGCCGTGCCGTCCCCGTCACACCCCCCGACGCCGCTGCTATGCAAAACCCGCCGTGCCGCCGAGCGCCTCCGCCACTGCTGCCTTCGATCTGGCATTGTTGCCGTCACCGTCCCCGTTCGAGAGAAAAAAAAGAGCGCCGCCGTTAGCGTTGCCGTCGCCGTTGTCGCCTTCATCGTCGCCGCCGTAGTCGCCGTCGCCGCCAAGCACCTCGGTCCCCCCTTCGGCGCCGCGGATTCGCAAACCCTAGGGTTTGCGATTTTCTGGGTCGTCGAGTCGAATCCGGGTCTCGGAACCAGGTAGGGTTTCGCGAGATTCGAGGGGCGGCGGGAGTCGGGTCGCGATTCGGATCCGGGTTGGGTAGGGTTCGCAGGGAGCCGGGTCGCGGAGCGGGTCAATGGATCCGGGTTGTCGGGCCGGGCCGGGCGTCCCCAAACGCCCGGCCACGGCGTCGTTTTAATAAAAAAAAAAAAAAAAAAAAAAGAAAAACGCGGGCCCGTCCGCATTTGAAAAATCCGAGTCGGACCCAACCCGCGGCCGACCCGGGTCGGTTTTATTTTGTTATTTTAATATAAAATAATTCTAATAAATATTTTATTTTCAAAAAAATCAAAAAGTGTTTTATTTTCAAAAAAAAAAATTAAAAAAATGTTTTAATTTCCAAAAAATAAAAAATATTTAAAAAATGTTGAAAAATGTTTTATTATTTCGAGAAAAAAAAAATAATTTAAAAATAAAAAATATTAAATAAATATTTTATTTTCCAAAAAAATCAAAAATATGCCAAAAATCCAAAAAAAGCCAAAAATTCATGAAAAAGCCAAAAAAATTCAGAAAAGCCAAAAAGACTTGTGTTTTTCCAAAAAATCCCAAAAAATCCCTTTTGCGTCCAAAAATTAGAAAATGACTCAAAAAAAATGTTTTTCCTCCCAAAAATGCATGGAAAATCTCTCAAACATCCAAAAAAGCCTTAAGGTTTAAACAAGATTAGATACCGAAAGGGCATTAGTGATTAACTAGTGTAATCAAATCCCCGATCCTAATTTCTCTGGTTGCGCAGAGCGAGTATTTCTCCCGATACTTCGTTTGGGTTTCTAATCGACCCACTCCAAATCGATTAGTGGCGACTCCATTTTAAAAATTGATTTATAGGTTAAAAACTCAAACTATTAAAGTCGTGAATTGGTGGACTTGGGAGAGTCCGGGCATAATTAGCCAAAATTTCAACAAGCCTTGTCGAGCCTCATTGGCCACCGCAGGATCCAAGGAGGAAGGAGAGGAAAAAAGAAGGAAAAGGAAAAGGAACAAATTAATAAAAAAGCCAAGCCATTAGCCTCCTGGATGGACAAAATTGATACCAATATGCGTTTATGACTTTTTTTGCATTTTCCCCTTATCAAAGAGATCAAACAAAAACTAAGAATGTAAGAGGTTAGACAAATGAAAAGAAAATACTTTTTTTATCCACAAGTGATTGTTTTGGACTATCTAGAGAATATCCCAGCGACTTTGATGGTTTTCCACGGCCAAAGTTTGAAGGAATTTTGTGTAATTTTCTCCTTTTTTAATGATTTTCTCAGCTAACGCTCACAAATAAAATTCGGATTTAGGTGTTTGGGGACATCAGTTTTAAAATTTCTAATTGGCGGAATCTATATGCCTTTCGGTAGGCAGGCTCTACATTAATACATGTCTTTTCAGAGAAGTTGCAGTTTCCTTTCTGAAATTTGTGGGCGATTGTGATTTCTACCTTACCTATTATAATATTTGCTAGGAAAATTAGTATTCATTTCTTATTGCAAATTCATAATTAAGATTCACGGTTCACATTCAGATTTACAAAAGTTATGCTTTTCACAACTGGATTTGCACAGTGATTGCAAATGTCCAATAAAAAAAGAAAAAGAAATTGGTCTCCTAAACATTGGCACCAATAAGTCTCGTAAATTAATGGATTCCTTTTAGCCAGATGAGCTACTTGCTCACCCCGACTCTCTGCATACTTCTCCCCACACCTGCTTTATTTCTTTAATACATTGATGTCATCACGTTTTCCACGTAAATTTCCAGGTAGGCACAGTCAAAATGATAAAACGTAGAACTATAATCAGCCTGAGGGAAAAGCTAGAATTTAGTTTCCGCGGATCCAAATGCAGTTTTTGAAAATCTTGACATAAATTGTAATTATGCCATACTAAGAAATGCGAATCAAAGCTTTTCTATTTCCTTTTGGTACCGGAAAATAAGGGTGCATTTAGTAATATTTCTATTCCAACAATTTATTTTCAAAAATAATTTTTTTATTTATATTCTCTGGAATAAATTCTAAATAAAACTATGTATTTAGTAATCTGTACAAAATTTCTATTCTTGGAATAGAAAAAGAACAAGAATGTGTTTGGTACAAACCATAAGTTTTTTTTTTGTGATGTAGAATTTCTTTAAAATTTTTAGTAACTTTTTTGAGATTTCTTTTTTCTTTTTTCCTCTCTTCTTCTTCCTCCTCTAGCTAGTCGTCAGGCAACAACGGGCGGTGTGCGATGAGCTTCGGTGGCAGTGGCAATGGTGAGTGACAAGTCTCCACCAACCAATTAGAAGAGAACGAAGAAGAAAAGGAAAAATGAAAAAGAAAAGAAAGAAAATGACTTATTTTTAGAAATTTATTCCAAGCACAAGAGAGCAAGAAGCTACTTTTTCTACTTCTTGTTTCGGTTTCAAATATATTCTCAGGCCACTTTTCTATTCCGAGGAATAAAAAAATTAACCGACGTTACCAAGTAGATTTTTGTTCTTTTTCTATTTTAGAGAACAAAATAATAATAGAACAGAAAAATTGGAATGTTGTCATGTAGACCTAGCTTGTTGACAGAAAGCCCGATTATGAGAAATCAGACTTGGATGTTGTCCTCTACTTACTTTTATTATTGCCCTATTTTTCACTTTGAAAGCTAATTAGTTATCAATGTATTCAGGTCATATTTTATTTGGAATAAGTGATCAATTTTATTTGTGAACTTGAATCAAATGGCCCGCAATAATATTTGGACATAGAAGATATTTGACATGCTTAATCCAAATAAAAAGTAGAAAAATGATACATTGACAATATTTTTGGAAACGTGGCTAATGACAAAATGCCTCTTCTAATTTATATATTATGCTCGAGCATGGCTTCTAATTTCTTTTTTATATTTTTAAAAAAGAAAAATTAATTATTTGATGAAAAATTTAAGCAAAATCTCAATAGCAATCCTACTTCATGGTTATTTTTTCATAGGGAGTTCGAAATAGGAATGACTGCAAAAAGAATATTAATACAAAACACTATACATAAGATTTAGACTTAGACAAATACATCTCATTACAAAATCAAATCACACCGCACAAATTCCATTGTTTGAAATACAAATATATAAGATTCAAACCTACATAAATACATCTTATACAAAAATTACATCTTGAAAGAAAAATGCAAGTCTCAATGTTACAAGCCGCTCCCTCCTTCAACATAAGTCGGGCGAGATGGTGTCATCCTCCCCCCTTGCCTCAACTTGAGAATGTTCCTTTGGCATCAGAATTTCCATTAGATAAGATCTGCCAACGACAGTCATCTCTAGTTTCTTGTCGGATAACTTTGCCTGTTGTCCCCAATAATTCTACCAGCCCTATTGACGGTCACCTCAGATATAATAGTTAAAGCCAGCAGAGAAGAATATCGTGAGCCATTACGGGGAAGAACAGGGTAATGGGAAGTGCCAGAATACCATTTCCCTTATGTATCAAAAACATACATACACATACATGATGCCTAATTAAGCCCGCTAGTTGAGCTGAAGTTTTTTGTGCATGTCGATGGAAGTGCCAGAATGTTACTTATTATTCCATCCAGCAAACTTAGTGCTTAGTTTAATGGCAAAACTGGACAATGTCTATCAACCGCTTAGTGTAAAGAAACCACAGGGTTTAATTTTATTTTTTTATTGAATAACTTTTTGGTAGTGCATACCTATGGAATAGCAAGAATATTGCATATTGATTCTTCCATCTAAATATGGTACTTAGCTAAATTTGGTACTTAGTCATTTTTTTTAAAGGGGAAATAAAACCAAATCCTCCCAAATTTTGAGGGTAGTATAGGTTTATCCTAAACTTTTAGTTGTTACGCAATACCTCCCCAAACTTTCATTTTATTATATCTATTGGCCTACGTTATTTTCTTCTGTTAGCATGTGTAACGCATATGACTCATAAGGTGTACAAGTATATATTTCATCTTATCTTTTAAGGAAATATCTCTTGTACCCACAATTGTTATGAAATAAATGAAATATTATATAAATGGGAGATATTAAATTAAATACTAGAAAAGTATAAGTAGTAGTCATATTATTGAACAAAGTTTGATAAATATAGCCACTTTAGTACAACTAAATAAGATATTTAAGAAAAAAAAATACAAACCATATAAAAAGGAAAAGGACTTGATAACAAAAAGATGAAATGATGAAAATTGGTTACTCATTACTTATGTTCATAGGCATAATGTCTTCAACTTTTAAAAGGGCATGAGCAACTGAAATCTATTTTTTTTTTAAATAAAATTTATTGATCTTCATCTTTTTCATTAATTAACAATTTAGAAATACATAATGAGTACCGATTTGTTATTTGCCCTTTTGTCATTTAGGTCTTTTTCCAACATTGTGTTTCTTCTTCTTCAATTTCTTATTAATTATATAAATATTTTCACAAATTAATAATATTCATTGAAGTATTATTAGTGATATTTAATTTTATAATATTAATATTCTAAATAATTAATTTTTCTCCATTCTTTATTTTATATAAACCAAAATCAAGGATAAAAGAAAGATTTTAATAAAAAAAATGAGATGAAAAGACACAAATGGAAAAAGAAAAAAAAATCTCAATAAGAAGATGGTGAAATAACGATAATTGGTTACTCATTATGTACATTTAAAGACTTAATTAATTTAAAAATCAATTAACAGATATTTAAAAAGAGTTATAAAAGGAAATTATTGCTTCAACTCATAAAAGGAAATGATTAACTGAAAAGGAAAGTGATTTTTTCTATATTATCTCTTGATCAGTATTTTTTGTATTAATTATTTATTAAAAGTACGTAATCAGTATCCTCCACTTTTTCTTATTTTCCTTCTTGTTATCCTGGCCTTTTCATTTTACTAAATTGTGTTATTTTTCTTAAAAATATCTTATTATTCCATTAATATTTTCATCTATGTTAATAATTATCATTTCTTTTGATAATAAAGTTTCCATCAATTTATTTTCCTAGATTTTTCATTTTTTTATCGGAATCAAAGACAAAAAGAGACTTCTATAAATAAATAAATAAAAAAGAAGAGATAAACATACACATTTACCCCTTAAACGTTTTTACGATAGCACATTGCCAACAAAAAAAAAAATGTAACAGTAGTTAACGGCTATAATAAAATAAAAGCTTAAGGAACAACATACAACGATTGAAAGTTTAGGGACAAACACGTATTAGTCCCAACATATAACAATTGAAAGTTTGGGGATAAACTTGTATTAATCCCAAAGTTCGAATAAGTTTTATGTAATTTTCCCTTTTCTAATGGTAATCCATGCTTGAACGTAACAACCAACACTAATAAAGAAAATGATTAATACCCCAAAAACTCTTAAACTGATATACCTATGATAAATTTATCCGAAACTAATTTTTTGACCACAAAAAACCTCAAATTGGTATACCTTTAACAAATTTACTCCAAATGATCATAAAAAACTCCAAACCGGTATACTTGTAACAAATTTAACTCAAATTAGTTTGTTTGATTGCTAAAAATCCTAAAATGGTACATTGGTGACAAATATACCCTCCATTAAAGTGAATTAATACTATAAAAAATTACAAAAATAAAATAACTATGACAAACAGAGAGTAAATCCCATGGTGCATCAATCAATTGTTACGTGTTATTCGATTCAACAATTTGATAGTAAAATTTAACATAAATTAATAAAATGTATATGTGTTATAATCTGTATCAGTTTGTGATAAATTTGTCAAAAATGTATCAATTTGGAGTTTTTTATGGTTAAAAATTAGTTTTGGATAAATTTATCACAAAAATGATGTACCAGTTTGGGGTTTTTTAGAATATTAATCCTAAAGAAAATCTACACAAAGATCTTTGGAGACATAAATGTTAAAATTCCTTTTTGACTACAACTACGCGCCTCTTAGCAAGCTCCATCTTTAACATATTTGCAAAAATTCTTTCGGTGCTTCGCAAACAATTCATAAAAATAAAATAATAAAAAATTATTTTAGAAAGGGCCAAAGCCATCAAAAAAATCAAAATATGCCAACTATGATACATTTATCCTAAACAATTTCCTAAGACAAATTTACCTTCCGCCAATGTTGTGTCAATGAGGACCATTAAAAATCTATTTGCATTGATCTCGGAAAAGCATGTTTTTGACATGACACTCACGTGGTTTAAGTGAAATAAAAGTGACATTAGTTTGGATGAAAAATTATCTAATGAAACCTTAATGGAGATAAATATGTCACATAGTTACAAGTATGGGTTTTTTTATATCAAAAGAAATTTTTTATAGTAAATATGTTATAGTATGCATAATTTTGGATTTTTGATTGAAAAAGAAAAGTTCAGAATAAATGTGTTACAGTGAGTATAATTTTAGACTTTTGGTGACTTTTTCTCTTTTAAATATCGCCTTGAGACTTTTGATTGCCACTTAATGGACATCATCTGATTTTTAATAGTCAAATAGTTGTTTTGAGGACCATTCCAAATCCCCATATATCATCTACCTATTTTTTTTTTTCATCAGAATTTGAATCTATTGTTTGTTTCGATACACCTCCATATCCCATATTCAAAGCATCAACGTTTACAAGCTTAAAGGTGTACATGAGGTTTTAAGACTTGAAATAAAATCTGAAACATAGTTTAGGCATCCTAATAATATATGCAATTGCATTTTTGCTTTAATTTCACCAGGAAAGTTATTTGCAAACTCTATAGTTATTAATAGGTTCAATAGTTGTTTGACATATATCAAGTCCTAAAAGCCTTACTTCAGTTTGCATATTTCATATTTGGTGCTAAAATTACTAATCTATTATTCCAAATAATAATAATAATAATAATAATAATAATAATAATAATAAAATAGTGAAATACTTAAAATGCTTCTATAGATTTTGCAAATATTAATATTATATACTATTGAAAAAAGTGACATAGTTTTCAAGTATATCATTATCATATTTGGAAATTCTAAAGGGGCATTTTTTTAAAAAAACCACAAGGCATTACATTTCATTCACATAATCAAACGGAGTAGTGAAGGCTGTTTCATATATGAATTATGAATCCTGCTTCGAGCTAACTGGGCCTTGATTCAAGCGAGGGGGCTGTGTCGAGCCCAATCAAACCAGTGGATCAACAACTGCAAAAGAAGAGGTCAAGATAGTGTTATTGTGCACCTCTTGAACTATCAAATAATTGAGATTTGCGAAAGCTTCTTCTTGGGTATTTTCAACCACAGCTTTTGTTCCACCAGAAGAAGATGAATATATCATTCGTGCGGATTGGCTTTTGTGGAAAATGAAAACATGGACGACCGAATAAAAGCTGTAGTTGAACTCAAAGTGCAGGGGGATCTTTTGCGAAAGAGGAGAAGGCACAGGGCCGAGCCTTGGCGTTTTGTGCATGCTAAAAGCTTTGCCTTGTGATTTTTGCCTCAAGTTTTGTGCATGCTAAAAGCTTTGCCTTGTGATTTTTGCCTCAAGTTTTGTTTCCGACGAGGAAGGAAGAGGTTAATCACTCGATGCTCTGTGACGAGAAACAACAATTCAGCCGCTCACGGTGATTGGAGGTAAGCATCAACTGCGAACTGAGACATCAGTAGTCCAGCCTCCTTCAATAACTTGGAGGGCCACGTGCGAATTCTTGCTGTTTTCTTGAATTCGATTTGAAAATGAACCAGTAGGATTCTCTTTAAGAGGTATTTAGGGTTTCATCTCGAATGATTGTGCAATTTAGCCCGTCTCCGAAACTCGATAATATTTAAATCTTCGTTTGGAATTAATATGTTTTTGCTTTGATTATTAGGTTCTCCCTGCAAATTCAAGGGCAATGTCGAAGGGAAAAAAAAAAGGAAGAGTGAAAATCAGGAGCAAGAATCTGTCAGAGATCAACAAACGACAGATTCTTAAATTATGGAATTTACAGTTGCTCGGACAGCGAAGCCAATATAGCTCTTTAGCCCCCAGGAGGCCCACCTGGGAAATCTACTGATGTGGGCGAGCAACTCCTTTTTCCTGATTGGTCGTTGCTTTTGATATTTCGAAACGAAAGCGCATTGCCGATTGATTATGAACCCGGAAGAGTCAATGGCGTGCGTTTTTGTATATAATGAATGACCGTGCGGCCCGGCAAATCCTTCACTGGAAAATCGATCTGCCGACAACCAATTGAATTACAACCATTGATGTTTAATGGGACCATGTCACATCCAAAGTGTCATGGGGGAAACTCATATGTTCTACCGATTAATATCAAGGTACATTATTAACCATCGTCGAAATTATTATAACGATAACAACTTATGATCCATATGAAGATCGTGATTCAATCAATTTCTCTCTCTTTTTTTTTTTTTTTTTTAAACACATGACAACAAGTGATTGGTTTGATTTGAGGAGAGTAAGGTCACAATACATTACTCCTAAATACAATCCATCTCATATCTCCTCAAGATGACTCTTAAATCCCTTAAATTGGGATGAGCACTTGAAAAGAATCTCAATAAACGATCAAAACATGTTGTCAAAATTCAACTTAGGAAACGACCCATTCATGCACCAATTCCTCGAGCATTTCTATGCAGGCCTAGTTTTAAAGACCACACACATGCAATAATCGACAAGTGGCAGACCGGATCGAGGCAGTTCAGGTTTAATGCAACTCTCGTACCCGAACGGACACATCATCAATCGGGCTTAGAAAATGAAACAATCTGTACCGGTAACGAAGGACGTTGATGTCGACACGATCGGGCAAATTGGCATTAGATAGCCGCTGGTACTGGTCCGCATTACATTATCTGTCGTCGGGACAACCAAATTTGACTGCATCATTTAATGGGCCTTACGAAATTGGCACCCTGGCTGGCGCTAAGGTGGGGGGGCCCACCCCCCGTGTGTGTTCTGTTACGTGTACGTTGTTTTACTCGGAAGCAATATATACGATGAACTCATCTGTTGCATTGGAAACCCATAGTACATATACAAATGGAACAATTTTTTATTTTTTTTCGGTTTGATTTGGTTTGTTTAAACGATCCATGAGTTTATTCTTGATCCTTATTTGTGTGAAAAATGGATGTATAACAAGTAATTTATTGATTTTAATCTTAGAAGTAGAATAGAGTGTGTAGTTCAAATTGCTGCAGACTGTAATGAATATCTTGATACACTGAACGAGACTTTGCGTCAACTCATTAGGGATAGCTTTACAGTTCGAGCTAGTATTGTCAGTGAACAACGATTAAGATAGTTAGGTAAAAACTAGTCTTTGAGATGAGAAGACGAGATATGGGCTAGTCCACCAAATGCTCAACCTTAGAGATGTGCATGCTACCATGGTCACTCGTTTCTATCGTCATTCATGTCATCTCTATCACTTTCCCTCAAATCTCAATTGTCTCTCGTTCGAACAAACGTTTTTTGCATTTTTCCGGAGATTTTCCCGAGAACCCTTACCAAACACAACAGCCCCTTCTAAAGTCTAGCACGCAGAAGCTCCCAAAACACTTGTTTGACTTTCAACATCGTAGAACCAACCCGGCAAGAAGTTGACCAAGTGGACCCCGATAGCACAAACTCTACCACGGTATTATGACCAGTAACGGCCACTCCACCGTATTGGCCCAAGCACAGCATAGCCCATCCCCTTCCAAGGGCACCCGTGCACGGCCTCTCTGTGTGAGGAGCCGTGCTAGGGAGGGCTATGACCCAGTTGGGCCTAGGCCATTCGCTTTGGCCCAAACAGGGAAACGACCCCAATTTTTTTCAAAGATCCCGGTTGCATTTAAAGAATGATTAACATCACAAAAAATAAAAAAAAACTGGTATATATGCGATAAATCTATACCAAACTAATCTTTTTATTATCAATAACTCCAAATTGGTATATTTATAATAAATTTGTGAAAAAATTATTTTTTTTAGTTTCCATTAAATTGGATTAATATCACAAAAAATTATTAAAACCGGTACACCTGTGATAAATAGAGGGTAAAACTCTAGACCGAAACACTCAGCAATTGTCACGTGTCATCGAACTTAGCAATTTCACAATAAAATTTAATAGAAACTAACGAGGGTAAATTTGTTACGGATGTACCAATTTTAAAGTTTTTGTGATAAAAAAAATTAGTTTGTTATAAATTTGTCACAAGTGCACTAATTTTGATATTTTCGTAACATTAACCCTTTAAGAAAAACAAAATAAATGTGATAGAATGTGATCATTCGACCACACCGAAAAAAAAAGAACTCCTACAACTTTAATTCCTCCTTCATCATCGCCTCCATCCATTTCTCATTACTTATCACTCTCTTACAATTTCTAAAAAAATCTCGAATTCTACATACGACATTTTAAATTTTCGAGTACGGAACAGACCCAACTCAGCTACATTAACCAACTCAATTCCCAGACCCAGACCTCCGACTACGAAGACTAGCCTACTCCAACCAATACTGGGTAGTCTTTGTGATGGAAGGTCCAAGATTTGGCGAATGTTCAGCATCGAGGTCCTCCCCAGTGGCGAGAAGAAGGTCATTAACATGGCGTGGGGTGTGAAATTACCCACAAAATCTAGTGGTTACGCGGGCCACATGAAGAGGTGCCAAGAGAATTATCTCCCTGAAATGGCCAAGCCCAAGGGGGAGGTCCACCGTCGTTGCAACAGGCCACGATTGTAGTCCGTTCAAGTACAACAATGCTCAGGCTCAATGCCCAAATCAACAGTATAGACTCCAGGCCGAGGTAGCATTTGGGTGCACCCAAGATCCAGGGTTCGTTGAGTTCGTCAAGGGGCGTTCGGTCAAATTACAAATGCATTACAAGGACCACGAATACTGGGAAATACAAGGGTCTACACAAGGAGAAATGAGCAAAGTCGGTGCGGCTGCTATCCATAGATAACTTTTGAGTGTCATTGACTTCAAACTTGGGGACTAACCTGAAGGACTGTGGTTATTGTTGTGTGCTAGAAAGGACCATATTGGTTACTACATCACCGAACTTTCACAAATTACAAAATATTTGTGTGGAAATTATGAGATCAGTGAAAGACTTTGGCATTAGGGAGAAAGCATTTTCCATTACTTAGGATAAAGCCTATGTAACAATGTGATTGCTAGGAACATGGTCGCCCAGATGTGGCTAGTTTGCAATGGCCAATTCTTCCGTGTATGCTGCATAGTGCGGTGTTACCAATCTTTGCGCACAACATAGTCTTAGGCTCTTAAAGATTTTTATGATTCTTCTGTAAGTCGTCTAAGCTGGTGGGTTCACTACCTAGGTTCCACCCCCTTTAAGGGTTCAAGATATGGAGACGATGTGCGCGGAATGCGGAAGGGAGCCCCAAAAAAGCTCCCTCAGATGTCAAAATTAGGTGGAATTCCACCCATCTGATGTTGCAGAAGGCCTGCATTCAGATGGATGTCTTGACCTCGTTTTCTTTCCATTATTACAGGTTGATTGGAGGGTTGCCAAACGATTCAAGCACCTCCTGGAGGTGTTCAACAACGCCACAGTTGTGCACTAAAAAGACATCAGGCTCTACCAGAAAGTTTATTTAGTGACTCATCTAGGGGGCATAATGAGGAATATATATATATATATATATATATATATATATATATATATACATATGCATGTTTAAACGTGTGTACATATGTCATGTATAAATCTGGTATGCCGGGGAATTGATCAACATTATCCAGCTATTATACCCATTTATATTAGAGATTGATGGATGGATGATTCCCAAAGGTTCAATGATTGGCCAGAGAATGTTTTGTGGAGCTCTTTCGGCCTTTGGATTTTACACATAGGCAGTATGCCGCCAAATAGGACAAGTATAAATAGCGTGGCAGACTTCATTTCCATGTCCCTAAAAGTGAAAAGAAAAGGGGGAAAAAAAGCACAACGGGAAACCCGTTGTCTTATTGAAACCCACTAATCGATGAGTGACCACCATAATTGACGAAGCCACATCCACATTGCTAATAATCATATGAAATGTGAAAGGAGCCATCCAATTAATCTAATCCACAAGAATTAGGAATAAGTTGTTTTAGCACTGTCATTGCCACATATAACATAAATTCAGGAAGACCAAGACTTTCCAGGCCGCAAATTGGTTTTGTTACTTCACTTTTCACATTTTTTTTTTGTTTGAATAAAATATTATTTAATAATCAGCATTAATTGTTATTCTCTTGCTCAAAATCAACAATAATGTTTGTCTAACTTTTTTTCATGTTTAATCATATTTTGATTATTAATTCATTTATCTCTATGGTACTTGTCTATTAGAATTATGTCTAGATTTTCATGTATCTTATCAAATATAAGCTTAATAAAAGCAAAAAGAAAAGCTAAAAAGAAAAAACAGCAAAAAACTGAAAATATATATAATATATATATGAAGGAATGGGGCAAGAGAGAGCACCACCATTTCCACGGCCACCGCCATTCTGTTGGTGTCAGCACCACCGCCAAGGCGACTCATGCCAATGTTGTTGCCACTATCGCAGCCAGTGAAACTAGCCATATCAATTATCACATCTAATGACCTTTAATTACCTAATGACTGGTGTAACTTAATCTAGAGAGGAATTTACAATATAAAGAATGTATTTTAGGATTCACGATTTCTCAGTTGCATCGTCAAAAGTTGGGTTCCATGTGAAGACCACCTGATCCAATAGTGGATAAACCTATTCTTAGATGCTCGACTACCTAATTGAAACTAGTAAGTTCTTAACTTTTTTTTTTTTTTTAATCTTTAAAGGATGAACGACCAACTACACCACCAATAAAACGAGGGCTGATATTTTAGAATCTCAAAGCATGAAGGGCAAGTTGAGAAGATGTCAACATGGTGCAGTGAAGATTTAGCTCAAGATACTCAACTTTTTTACCTCAAAGAAAGCAACTTTCATGCATGCACTATTGTCCTATATGAGAAAAAATTGACAGTGACACCCACATTGACCCAACAGAAAGGGCCAGTAACCACTTCAACAGAACGAAGACTCCACCAGCCACAAATGCAAGTTTATCATTCACTGCACAAATACATACAGACAGCGAGCTACTAGGACAACTTAAGCACGCTTTAAGCATAACAATGTGACAATCCAATATGAAATCATAATGAATCCAAAGCGTCACTTTCTTACATGGATATACATGCTGAGGAGGTCCAAATACACACAGGTAACACCAGACAACTAATGGCTTTACTTGACTCAAATCAGGGCAACACGGAATGCCATCATATTTTATATGTTTCAAGTCTTGAATTGCCCCAATTTGATGGAAAACAAATGTAACACCAATGCAGCATCTCTCTATATGTCCACACAACTAGAATACTACCGAAATGAGATTGAAATACTCACATTCCCCATGCGAACAAAAGCGGCCAGCAAATACCCTTATTATATTCAAGGCTGGAAACGATGACAATTTGATGAGCAATCAACATCCATACATGCCCATCTCACTATGCATATTTATGCACCTCAAGGACTTTGTATATAACATCATACGTAGATCATTCATACCAGAACTTCTCATGTCCAGCAGCTAAGAGGAGTAATACCATGTACATCTTCAACGTGAGTTAACACAGCAAATGCACGCATGAACAGCGAACATCAAACACACGTAACCCGCATTTGACATACTAAAAGGACACATAATCGCATTTCAATCAACTTTATACAAGAAATGTAGTGAGACACGAGCAGTGCAACTTCAATGGGATAACAAAACGTTGGTAAAAGAATGCAATAGAAATTAACTATCTATGACTCAGGCATTCTGTCGAACTGGTAGAACGCCTACTCGTCAAAGAACTAATATACGCCATCTTCAAGCAGCGATTCACTTACAGTCATTACTATCAGCGATGACCAAGGTCCAGAACATCGACAGAAACTGAGAAGGAGGAAAGTCCATGAAGAAGCCGAAAACCAGAGAGAGAGAGAGAGAGAGAGAGAGAGAGAGAGAGAGGACTTGGCTTTTGCGATCGAACGGCGAGGAGCTAAGCAGAAGGGGCTGTTGTAGTCGGAGCAAAGGCTGAGAGACGTCAGAAACTGAGCCGGAGCTCTGCCCAACTCAGCGCTCTCCCTCGTTACAATTCTTCTTCCATCATCTTCTAGTGGCTTTTGTTTTGCACCGAATCCTTTGACAAAAGTTATGTCTTTTAAGGGGTTCCATGGATGCTGATATTCTTTTGGTCGACTCACCTTACGGTCCCATAAATTGTTGTCAGGTGATGACGACGACTCATCTTTATCACTCTAGAATTAGGAAGGAGAGGGAATAATAAAGATTACGAAGCCTATCATTAACTAAAGCCAAAGAGAGCCGTTGTAATAAGTCATTGTTCTCCATACTTGACTATGTGTTTTCGCACATAATTATGCCATAATTTTAAGGGAGAAGTACACTATCAATGCCAAAAGTTGTGTACGGTGCTCACTTTGATGCCAAAAGTTTCAGTCAAATCATTAAGTGCCAAAAAGTTTGAAAAACACTCATTTCAGTGCCAACATCGATCTGGTTGGCTAGAATTCCGATGTGACAATTTTTTTATTAATATTTAAAGTTGATGTGGATCGCGGAGAGTACAATCAACATGCAAATAACAAAACGATACAGTTTAGCTTCTTTTCCCTAAATAAGAAACCCTAAATCTCCAAATTCAACCAAAATTGGAAGTTGAAAACCCTAAATCCCCAATTTGACCAATTTGAGTGCATACTTCGATTTTCTTCCAAAGTTATTAGCTCGCTCTTGCAAATGGAGGGTAGAAGCTTCAGCAGCGGCTCACATTCCTATAAAAAAAAGTGAATTAGATGGTGAGTGTTACTGTTATTGTGGGTTACTGAGTCCGAGAAGAGCATCTTGGACTCAGTTGAATCCCGAGAGTAGATCTCATGGGTGCGGCGGATATAGAGAAGGCTCGAAGTGCAAATATTTTAAATGGTTGATAGAAAATTCTCTAATCAAGCAACAGAGGTGATCTTGGAGTTACTTGAAGGCCGAAATCAACCTCCACCTAAGTTAATGGATGAGTTGGAGGATTTCGACTCAATGCAAGCTCAAATGAAGGGTTTAACATCTCTAGTTGACCATTTGAAGAGGGAGGTTTCAAGGCTGAAAATTGAAAGAAACTTTTATCGAGCGTTGATTGTGTTCTTATTCTCTTGGGTAGTTTATTCAAATGTGAAGTGAGTAATGAGAATAAGTCTGTATGTATATTATAGTCGAAGACGTGGAATATGCACTTATATTGGATTATTTATAAGTAAAATATGTTTTTTTTGCTACAATTTTTGTATAAAGCAGAAAGTTTTGTTGTAGTCTATGGTAGAAATGGAAGGTTGAGTTGGAATGCATTAGTTTTGAGCAGTTAAAAGTTTTATTGTTTAGTTGTGTATTGTCAATGTTTGTTTTGGTTAGTTTTTGTTTCAAATATAATGGTTTGCTACATTTTTTATTAGGTAATGGTTTGCTGGTTTGTTGGTTTGCTACAACCGCAAACCATGGTGAAATGGAAGGTGCTTTTGGAATGCATTAGTTATGAGTACTTAAAAATTTTATTGCTTAGTTGTGTATTGTCAATGTTTGTTTTGGTTAGTTTTTGCTTCAAATATAATGGTTTGCTGCATTTTTTATTTGGTGATGGTTTGCTGGTTTACTAGTTTGCTGATTTGTTGCAACTGCAAACCATAGTGAAATTAAGAGATGGTGGCAAATTCACAATTGATCATTTCAGTGCTATAAGTTGTAAATAGTGATCACTTGAGTGCCAAGTTTTTATAAAAGTGATCATTTAAGTGCCAGTCGCGATTACAACGTGATCACTTGTGTTGCACAAGTTTTTTTTTTATAAAAAGAACATGTTAGTTTCCTTAACTTGCACCAGTCGTGATGCATCTTGCATCTTGTTGCACCAGTTGGGTTGCTGGAGCATTTTCTTGTACCACCCCATACAATAGTGTTAATTCAACAAGATGCACCAGCACCTAAAATTGCATCTTGTTCTTGCACCAGCACATATAATTAGAACCTCACAAATTCATTAGCATCCATAACTTCAACTAGCTACAGTATGCAGGCAACAACTACCATCAACAAAAAAAATAGACAGCATAACTGTTATAACTGTCTTGCTAGCATTACTAGCCGAAATAACCAACAAAAGAGAAAATAACAAAAATAGCTATTACCATTGATATTGATTTATTGTTTACAAAAGAAAAACATATCTAGCTTCACTCCTCAATCACTGAAGGTTCAGCACCCTCTTGAAAAAAAAGAAACAATGGCAATATGCAGGTAGCAACTATCATCAATGATATAATATTCAGCACCCTCCTAAAAAAAGAAAACATGTAGCACCACATAACAAGAGACCATGTCTAGCACCCTCCCATCAGGCAATATGGACAACATCTCGATCTCCTTTTCCTCTTGGAGGTTTGAACTAATTCATAATCCGAGCACTCTTTCGAACTAGATGTGCAAGTTCTTTAATTGGGCTTTCTATCACTTCCTTTTCCTTGTTCTTGACAGCAGCTATTTTTGTTCTAGCACGTGTCATGTGTTGGTCCATATCATTACTATTGCTCTTATGATTAGTTGGTTGAGATGGAACTGGTGCTGGGTTCTTTTTGGATGGCTGTTTTGCAGCTATACCAGCTGTCTTCTTCTTTGGAGCACTCTTCTTTGGTTGCACCATTGATTCTTGAGTTGGCCCACCTTGAGAGAGAAGTACTTCCGAAGTTCTCCCAGGTTACAAGAACATAGCGATATTGTCAACCAAATGAATTGAAGTACAACAAATTAAATGCATAAGACATACATATCTTACATTCAAAATAGTCATTTTAGTATGTTCATCTGTGTAAATCCCATAACCATATTGCCTTAATCTTTTTCCAAGAGCCCCTCTTGTTTGTTGTGGTGCATTATTTTCAATAGCAACAAATGGGGGAGCAACCTCTGCAACTTGTGCAGTTGTGCATCTTCTCACTTGAGAAACACAACAAATTTAAATTTCAGCCCATAAAAAACAAACACAGCGATGCACAACTTACATGATATTTTTTTTCTTATTTGCTCAACAGTGGACTCAGTTGTTGTTACTATCCTGCCCATTCCAGTCCCTGTTCCTTCACTTGAGCCTACAACATGGTCTGTTTCTAGCCCTTTAGTATGCCTTACAACAATGTACTATATTAGGATTATGACCAATTACAATGATTTGAATAATTAGACATCTACTCATTTTCATGGTGGGAAACTAGGAGAAAACTTCTCAAATTACAAGTGCATGACAGAGGAAAAACATAAGAGAAGCCAGTACACCTGGTCAACCATCAAACTCTATCGAATATGAACTGAAAAGTTACTGAGGCAAAGAGAATACTTACCTTACAGCAGGACTTTCTATTTGCCCTTTAGTAGGCATTACAGCAAGGCCTTCTGTCTTCCCTTCAATAGGCCCAAGAAGAAGCTCTTCAGTAGGTCCTGTCCCTGGCACTAAATCGGCTTGCTGTTGATGCTACTTTTTTAGCTTACAACCTTTCTTATTGTGTCATTCCTTGCGGCAATAGGAGCATTTCATCTTTGCCCAAGTCTTACTCATCCTCTGACTTGATACCTCTTCTTGTTACATTCTTCGTCTCCTCTTTGGCCTTCCTATTTGCTTCTTCAATGACAAAGGTATAGGGTGGCTCCCAAAATTTGCTGCTTCTGATAGGCTGCATCATGAATTGGTATGAAGCAAGGTATGAGCCTTTTTTGTACCGATCATCTAGGTAATCATCTAGGTTTTCTTGCTTCATTTGAATAGCACAAATGGCATGGGCACAGGGAATTCCATTCAGTTGCCAGGCTCGGCATGAACACTTTCTTCTATCCAGGTTGACAACATACTTATCCTGATTATGAAGAATCTCATATCCATTATTTCCATTCCAAACTGGATTGCAGAACCTACTAGCAGCAATGTTTGCATCCAATCTCTTCACAATCCTAGGGCCATAGTCTCTAGTCCATTTCGTAGCCTCATCTCTTTGCCTATGTAGTCTAGTCATCACCATAACTCGAATATCATCAAGCATGCTGATGATTGGTTTGCACCTGGCCTCTAAAATTCTGCCATTGAAAGCTTCACTGAGGTTGTTATCAATGATATCACATTTGAACTCTTCGTTGAAGAAGGCCCAACACTAGTGCTTAGCTTCTATTTGGAAGAGTGCATCAAAACCTTCCTTTGTCAGCTGCAACAATCCTTGTTTGGCTAATATGAAATCAGCCATGTTGGTACTCTTCACTATTTGCTAGAGCTACTTCTGCAACCTATCTCTTTTGAAGTTCCTTGACTAGTTTGCATATATGTGTCTCGCGCACATTCTATGCTCAGCATGGGGCATCAACTCAGCCAATGCAGTAATAAGTCCCTACAAAAATTCAAACCAATAAATACAATTCAAGACAAATATGCAAGTGATTACTATTAAAAGGGAATGAATTAATTGATAAGGAAATTACATTCTGTTGGTCTATCATGAATGCCCATCATCCCCCATCGGTTATCTTAAGGTCAGCCATTAAATTTTTTAGGAACCAGGACCAAATATCATTGTTCTCTATCTTCACCATCGCCCAAGCTATCGAAAACATTTGATTATTGGCATCTCTCCCCACAGCAACCAACAACTCCCCTTTGCATAAACCCTTTAGAAAGCATCCATCCAATTATATAACTCTTCTACAACCAGCCAAGAAGCCCCTTTTGCATGCATCAAAATAGACATAAAATCTATCAAATTTAGTCCCAAGACCAGGGAGTGGCCTCTTCACAATCTCTACATATACCCTACTAGATGAGTTTTGAAACATGCATTCGGCTGCATAATTCCATACATGCGCATATTTTTCTTTATACCCACTCATTAATATTTTCATCACCCTCATTTTAGCTCTCTTGCATTGATTCCTTGACACATTAACCCCTAATTGCTCCTTTACTAATAGCTGAAATTGAGGACTCTTGATCTTGGGCATTGCTTTGATAGTATTGAAAAAATGTTTCGATAACCACACACTTGTTACCATTTTATTGTTAAAGATAATTGGACAAGTATGCTTCTCCTGGAAAGACCTAATATGGAATGACCCATTCTTACTCAGCACGCCATAGAGCTTCCATGGACAATTTGGTTGTGAGCACTTAGCTTTCACAAATTCTTTCGTGTTTCTAATGAATTGAACGCTCTTCTGTTCAGCAATGGAGTTCTTCACAACAGCTTCCTTGAACTATTTGGCATCGTCAAATCTCATGCCCACAGACAAAATAGGTTTATCAACAGTCGGATCATAGCAATTGTACTTACTTTTGTTTTTTTTGCCATGAGCAGGTTCTTCATCATCATTGTCAAGCTCATTCTCCGAACCAACAACTTCATCACTATAACTTTCTTCATCTTCATTTCTATTACCTTCAGCTAGAGTTCCATCCCTATTTATTGGCTCAGGCCTCTTTACTGAAGCTGTAACTTTTTTTCTAAGAAATTCCTTTTGCTTTTTTCTTGACTGTGTGAGTTCATCATCATCTTCGTTACTTAGGAAACTTACTGAAGCCAAATATTCATCTTCCAATTCACTGGATATAACAATTTCCCATTCTAATCCAATGAAGTCTTCATTGCCCACATCTTCTCCCAATATTTCAGGACATCTCCCTATATGTTCTCTATCAATATGACTTCCCTTCCTCTCATTTTGCCCTTCATCTAACCTAAACTCATCCCCAACCTGATTACTCGCTTGAATAGGATCCCTCACTTCTCCTCTTTTAGTGGTGGTCCCCTCATCCCCATCCTCATTATAATATTCAACATATACCCTAGCTTCTTCGCCATGAAGATAATGGTAAATGATATCCTTAATACCATTATCGTCATTAAAAAATCTCAAGTCATCCTTCAATTCCTTCCCAAGAATACAGTAATGTGGTTTTTGCACTTTGCATTGTAAAAAATACACCACATCCCTCAGAAAATTAATATATGATGGCTTTCGAACATTGACATAGATAATACCTTCATTTCCACCACTATATTCCCAATCCTCGGTGCCAATAACAAACTCTCCACCATAACAAACAATGACACCTACCTGATTCTCGTCCATGTCCATGCTACACCCAATGAAAAAATAAAAAGTCATTAGTTTTCAAGACCACATGATAGAATTAGAAACTTCACATGCAGGTCCTTGTCGTTTTGTTGTCAAGAAACAAATGCGAGGTCAACCATTCAATTTGGTGCTTTTATAGAAACAAATGAAACCGAATTGAATAAACAAAGTGAGGTCTCCACCATCCATTTTTCAATTCAATCACATTTGGTTCCCACAGAAGCAGTCCAATTAATTAAACAAAGTAAGAAACCACCACCGTTTCCCTCCAAGTTGAGCCCCATTTTCCCCTCCGCGCCCTATTTTTCTATTTGGTCCCCACAAAAGAAAGCGAATGAACGATGGAACCCTCAATTTTTCTTTTCGGTCTCCACAAAAGAAAGCAAACGAACGACGGAACCCTCAATTTTTCTATTTGGTCCCCACCACTTTCCCCACCACTTTCCCTTTGAGCAGAGCCCTCAATTTACCCTCCGCGCCCTAACTTGCCCGTCGAAACCCTAAATTTTCACTAAATTGACCCACGTCAAGAACATGACAAACCTGAGTGAGCAAGAGTTAGGGATGCAGCCAGTGAACGACCGTGAACGGTGGCGTAATTACAGTGGTGGCCGAGTGACAGTGGGCGAGCGACGGCGTGCGAGCGATGGCGGGCGAGCGAACAATGGTGGGTGAGCGAGCTTCAACCGGCATCGAGCGAGAATCGTATACAAACCCTAGTGAATCCCTCTTCGATGACGTCGTTTTTTACCATAGTGAATCCACTCTATTTTACAAAATGATGGCCGTTTTCTAAGTGATTCACGTGGACTGGTAAAACATCGTCGTTTCTTAAGAAGAAAGGAAAACAACGTCGTTTTATGCCATACACCAAGGATAGTCGATTTTTTTTTAAAATATAAAAGCCACGTAATCATTTTGGCCGGAATCTCTCGCCGTTGGCACCAAAGTGATCATTTTTCTCCGATTTGGCACGTAAGTGATATGATGGAAACTTTTGGCCCTTAAGTGAGTGCCGTACACAACTTTTGGCAATGATAGTGTACTTCTCCCTAATTTCGAGCTCATGTGAATAGTAATCACGTTAACATCAAGCATATTATCTATTATTTTTTTCTTCAGGAAACTAAATATTTCAAACGGCTCCCATTGTATTCAAATGCAGAGCATACTTATTCATTTGAGTAGGCTCGATAGTGAAAAAAGAATTGCCCATCGAGTTTGGCTCAGCCTAGCCCAAATATAAGGGAAAATAGCTGTGCAAGCTTGAGGGCAATGACTCTTCTCTTAGACCTTGGAGCTACCAAGACTTGCCCAACATGGGTTTACTGTTTGGTGAATGCAAGACTTGAATGAGTCTGGGCAAGCACCTTTGTTCTTGGGCGCTTGCCCCGACGCTATTGTTTTTGGTAAGAAAGTATAATTGTTTACAAAATCATAGGCCAGGCCAAGCAAGAATTTTGATGGCTGATATCCGACTTGGTCTGTCTAGGCTCCCCATTCAATACTTCTACAAATAGCGAGTGTTGTCCCAGCTGAACAACTATTTTTTTTTTTTAACCTTATCACCCGAATTGTATGTCAAGTCCAAGTGCAATCCGATCCCTTTTGGGATTAAGGCCCAAGAGTTTGGACCTACCAACGGCGGCCCATTCACTACCTTTGAAGCATGGTGTTAGGGCTTAATCCTATTACAATTGTCAAAATCAGATTGAATTCACATTTAACACTAAAAGCACCTAAAACATTTCGAAAATCTATTTGTAAAATCTTCCTATTCTTTTGAAATTTAAATTTTTATTTCATACTTTCCTATTCTTTTAAAATTTGAATTTTTATTTCATACTACAAAATTTTAAGAAGGGACATGTTTCAGGAACTAATTAAGATCTTTTTTTTTCTTGCTTCTCTTTGGTATTAAACTAGGAACTCTATTAAGGGAATGATATAAGTTCTAAGGCATCAATATCGCTTCACATGCAAAATGTCAATATTATCGAATTTTTCTTATTTGTAGCCTGCTTCAAATATTAAGATTTTTTTTTTTCGGGTAAGAAAATATTAAGATCAATTGATTGTAATGGATTGCTTTTATGTTGAAGATTCGCAAAGCCATTTTCCATTTCCTTTTTTTTTCTTCTAACAAGGGAAAATTGCTCAAAAGTTATTTTAACCTTAGCAAATGATATCCTTGACTTATGATTTTGCTTATATAATTGATTTACATCTATATACTAGTATATCACGCAGCGTTGTTGGGAAAATCAACCAATCTAAGTCGTTGGCTACAAATATGTAAGTATTCTCGAAACATTCATTATTTAATTTAGTCATATAAAATATCAATATATATTGTAAAGAAAAAAACAAGAAGATTCATAACACTTTGTATAAAGGCAACTAACTTGGGTTGACTAGAAGATAAGTACATTGAAGACATCTAAAATTCTTACAAATCGTTGAGAAAGATTACTTATTAAATTACATAAAAAGCGAAACAAACTAAAAAATGGAAAGAGTAACATTTTTTTCACATTAATTGACTTCATCTCTATCGAAAAATAGATCACTATCATTGTCAATATATCTTTTTTCTTTACAAGGCTATATATATATAAGTACACATACAAGTATTGCTAGGGTAACAATCGCCTATTAGGTAAACTATTCGCTTTCTATATGCATTACCCCCACAAATCAACTCGCACAAATATAAATATTTTCTTCCTCTACATATCACTCCTACAAATCAGCTCACACCAACACTCCCCCTCAAGTTGGTGCATAAATGTCACTAATGCCCAACTTGTCAAGTGAGCTGTAGAAGGCTCTGGTTGAGATTGCCTTCATCAATATATCTGCTAGCTGATCTTCAGACCTCACAAACGGGAATTGAACTATCTTTGCATCCAAATTCTACTTAATAAAATGACGATCAACCTCAATGTGTTTGGTTCAATCATGCTGCACAAGATTATGTGATATGTCAATAGCTGCCTTGTTATCACAAAAGAGCTTCATCTCGAATCTATGAGGAAATCCCAATTCAGACATCAGCTTTTTAAGCCACAAAAGCTCACATAGCCCTTTGGCCATCCCTCTAAACTCTGCCTTTGCACTCGACAAAGCCACCACTTTCTGTTTCTTACTTCTCCAAGTGACCAGATTCCCCCACAAATGTAAAATACCACGAAGTTGGACCTCTGTCGTACACACTCCCGATCTGCATCATGTAACCTTCAATTCCAAGATGACCATTCCTCAGGAATTTTAACCCTCTCCCTGGAGATGCTTTCAAATACCAAATTATTCTCACCACAGCATTCATATGGTCTTCACTAGGAGCATGCATGAATTGACTTACGATACTTACCGCATATGCAATGTCTAGACGCGTATGCGATAAGTAGATTAACTTCCCCACTAACCTTTGGTATCTCTCCTTGTTTGTTGGTACTTGATTGGGATACTCTCCAAGTTTATGATTCTCCACGATTGGGGTATCCGCTGGCTTACAATCTAGCATCCCTACTTCTGCCAACAAATCTAGTACATATTTGCTTTGAGATAGGAATATTCCCCCTTTTGATCTTGATACCTCTATTCCCAAAAAATACCTTAGTTCTCCTAGGTTTTTAATCTCGAACTCTTCAGAAAGCCTCCTTTGGAGTGAGGTGATTTCTTTCACGTCATCCCCTGTAATGATTATATTGTCAACATGGATAATCAATGCAGTTATCTTCCCTTCTTGTCGTTGAAGAAACAAGGAATTATCCGACTCACTCTTTTTGTACCCACACTTCTTTGTTGCCATACTAAACCGACCAAACCAAGCCCTTGGTGATTGCTTCAAACCATACAAGGACCTTTTCAATTTGCAGACCACAATTGGATGTGAGGAAGACTTGTATCCTAGTGGTATATCCATATAAATCTCCTCCTCCAAGTCACCATGGAGGAATGCGTTCTTCACATCAAACTGATGTAGTGGCCAGTCTAAATTAATTGCAAGAGACACCAAAACTCGAATAGTATTAAGTTTTGCAACAGGAGAGAAAATCTCTTGGTAGTCAATTCCATACGTCTGCGTGTACCCTTTGCTACCAATCTTGCCTTGTATCTTTCAATGGACCCATCCGCCTTATATTTGATAGAAAACACCCATTTGCATCCCATTGTTTTCTTTCCCTCAGGTAAGTCCATCAATTCCCATGTTCTATTTTTTTGCAATGCCTTTATCTCTTCTTCCATAGCCTGAACCCACTGTGGATCCTCCAAAGCTTCTTGTACTCCATTCGGAATTTGAACCGAAGATACAACCAACACGAACTACTTCAATGGTTTCGGGCGCGCATGACAACCATTCTGTTCCAGAAATAGTTTCTGAAACCGAAATAGATTTTTCTATTTCTATTTCTGGATGAGTTTCGAGCAAAAAATCTGTTTGATATCGATACAAATTTTTTATTTTAGAAATAGAAATTGGTTTGATAACAGTATAAAATTTCTATTTCTTAAAACAATTTTTTTCTTTTTTTGGAGCAAATGAGATGTCAATTCTTACAAATTTCATATGCTTATGAACCCATTGACCCAAATACAAAGTAAGAGTTTTTTTTTGGTAAAGTCTCCCTTTTTTGAAAAAAAAAATACAAAGTAAGAGGTGTTATATCAAATTTTCTAAATTTTCACACAAAATTCTTTAGCATCCACCTAGATAGGCAATTACGGTCAAACAATATACTTATCAATAGTCTCCATACAATAGAAAAAGGAGATACATATGCATTACTCTTGAGCATGATAGAAGGTTCCCAAAACTCTAGTAGAATGACGGTAGGCAACCATATTCTAATCCACTTCATGCTAGTGTGTCACGTCGATCGTCGCCACGGTTTACGATATCGAGCAATCATTTTAGAAAGAAACACAAAGAAGTGTATTGGGCAATTTGCGGCAAATTTTACAAAATCGGCGAATTTGGCGAAGTGTAATAGAGCTTGTCATAAAGAACCATTACAAATAAGGGAAATCCTCAAGTCGAACATCACATTACAAGAATTGAGATAGGAATCATCAAATACAATATCACATTACAAAAGCAAAGATTGGAAATCCTCAAATACAAAATAATAGAAATAGATTACAAAAGTTGAAAACACGATTTCATGGAATGTCCGGCATATTATGATCCCTTACCATCTTATTGGCAATACTTTTTCTAAGCATATTCATCTCAGTTTTCTCCTCGGTCGATGTATCGCCTATAACCTCATCTTGTGTAGGTTCAAATGAGTACTCTAGATCTCCATATAAGGAAAAGTTTCTATCCCTCCTATCTTGCTCATGGATATAATTAGGGATAACACAACATGCAATTACAACATGTGCTTGCTTTCAAATTGCAAATGCAGGCATGTGTTTCAAAATAAAGAAGCGATTCTTTAATGCTGCAAATGATCTCTCAATGACATTCCTTAGTAAAGAATGCCTATAGTTGAACAACTCTCTTACTGTTCTTGGTCATCTTGCTCTACTCTTATAATCATTTAGATGATACCATTCACGTCTAAAAGGAGTTAAGAATCCTAGAATTGATGCATAACCAGAATCTACAACATAGTATTTGCCTATAACAAAGTACTCATATATTAGTATTGATTTGTAAATACAATACAATCTTATAGAAAATTGATAATTCTAGAACAAGTAAATACCTAGTGGTGGTCGAGTAAATTCCAAGCGAGGAGTCTCATGTGTTGCTGATAGCACCCGACAATTGTTGGCAGATCCTTCCCAATCAGCATACACAAAAGTGAATTTCATATCAAACGAACATACACATATCACATTTTGAGTGGTAATTCATTTTCTGCCTCTAAATGCAATTTGCTTCGACATAGGTATAGAAGCATGAACATGAGTACCATCAATAGCGCCCACACAATCCTGTCATTTTATCAAAGACTAGTGTTATATAAGATTAGCAACAAAATGAAACCGATATTGTAAATGAATGTATGAAAATCTTACCTTGAAGTAAAGTTTATGGTTGGGATTCATAAGAATCTCATTTGGGACCACATCAAAGGAAGGTGGTACGATAATCTCTTTTGCAAGTTTGAGAACTGCTTTCAACACTATAATAAAGTATTTGCTAATAGTTTGTCCCAAACGTTAGAATCTCTTGCATAAAGTTCTATTCGAGTTCTTATGACAAATCATAAATAAGAATATCTCAATTTGTTCATCTACCTTTATAAATCGACTATCTTCCAGCCAACCTCTTGCCTTCATCAAATCATAAAAGTTGAGAAAGACGTATCTCTCCATTCTAAAAGATTCATATATTCTATCTGAATGTCCTTGAAGAACCTCCCTCATCCATTCAGGTCCTGAGAATATGCTATCCCTAATAGGTTCTCTTGAGTGCATAGACATATCCACCACAATCATGCTCAACCATGCTATCATAATATCATTATCAAAATCATCAAAGTTTAGTTCAACCGATTCACCTATTGCTACTTGATCACTATACATGCTACTTTCATCCCCCTCCATATTACCTATGCCATCACATGAAAAAAGAAGATAAACACAATATATAAGTAAGGAATCTAATAATAATCAACAATAGCCACAAAGTTTTCATAAATGCATCATAAAAAGACCAAAGTATCTCAAATACATAAGTCATAGAGTGAAATTAAATAAAATATATAAATCCATAGCATACTGCTCAACATCTATTTAAAGAGGTTCAAGAAATCCACGTCTCCTTTCAGGTAGCATTGTGATGAAAGCCTCTCTCCAAGTGGCATTACGACATGATTGGTTCACAGCTTTGTTGTAAATATTATGCTCTAAATCAAGCATGCCATTTAGGACGCCAACCATGGCTGCTGTGGAGTAGGAGTTTACAGTTGATGGGGCATCTGAGGTCACAGAGCCACTTGTTGATTGAGCAGTCCTGATTTTAATCATTTCTTGAATGGCTTTACATATGTCACTAACATCATATCTGTTGCTTTTCCTCCTCTTAGAATTTGGAGTCCTATTCTGATTGTGTTTCTTACGATTTGAGGTAGTAGTCATATCAGGTATGAAGACTTCCTCATTAATATGTTGTTCATCAAATTCCTCTAGATCACCTACTACATAACCACTACCACTACCACCATCGTCATCACCAATGTCGTCTCTCTCCGAGGACACTACCACTTCTTCTGCATTTCCTACTGCATACTTCCTAGTATCATATGTATCACCAAACACGATACACAAATCAGGATACTGAGGAAACCCATCATTTCTGAATTTAGCCCATTCGCTATTATTCTAGAATTTATACAATAATGATAGATGTCAACAACATAATCAAAGCTTGCAATACAATATGAAGAAAATGACCCTAATAAATTGATACCTTGATGTGAGACTCCCACACACTTTGATCCTCCACAGCAACCTTATTGTTTATATTATCCTATCCAAATCCAGATTGTGACAAAGTTTCTTGAAGCTACTATACTATTTCTTTAGTTTGTTGACCCTGTTCTTCAACTGAACTATACTAAAGTGGAGTCCCGTCCGTTTATTGAATTCGGCATGTATGTTATTCCATCCTGTTTTGTTTTAGGTAGAAGTGGTGCGATTTCCCTTTGTTACCTCTATTACCAACAAACTTACAAACTCATTGATCAAAGGCTCAGTCCACTTTGCCATACAAACCTCTTTTTGGGAAGCCATTTAACCTTAACTAGTTAAGCATCAAATGAGCCATATCAATTGGTGTACCAGTTCAAGCGCATAGAATTTGATGTCGATATCACATCAATACAATGTTCTATGACTATCAATAAAACAAAATGCACAAAGAAAGTTAAAAGAGAATCATCCGCATATAAAATTTTACAAGCAACCATATATTGCAAGCAAAAGGAACATTCCCACCAATCAATGCCCCATCTATTTGCTCATAATAACCAGTAGTGAACATTTCCACTAAAAATTAATTCATTCACCTATATCATCGGCATTCTAAAGAGCCAGACTTGAAATATGGAGATGTCAAATAATCCATCACACAAATATAACAAAACACAACAGCCACACAAAAATTTTGTTTAAAAACTCGTACACAGAAGTTTCAAATATATGTTCCTACACTCATATAAAACTGCAGCATTTAATCTAGTAGGGCCCTTAGAATTTACAAATGAGGGAGAGATGAGGGAGAGGTAGAGCTAACTAGTGGAGGAGACATAGTAGAGTAGAAGCGGCGTTGCTGAAGTCGTGAGGCGATGGCAGCTTCTGGTGAGACGGAGCAAAGCAGGAGCGGCTTAGGTGTTGGTGCTCAGGATCTACTGCAGAGGGCTTTTGGCATCAGTGCGGTGGAGCAGGGACCGAGTTGCAAATGCTAGGCGGTCTAGCATCCTAAGGGAACGAGCGGTGGGGGTGCAGGCGCGAGATCTGTTGCTGAGGGGTGCTCGGACGACAAGCAGGGACAGTGGGTCATGGTGAGGGGGCAGATTTGCGAGCAGACGTCGATGAGATGAGGAGATGTAGAGAGCATCAAGTGGAGGAGACGATCTGAGTGTCCAGTGGAGGAGGAGACAATGTCTCGAGGAGATTAGGAGAGGCGGAGGAGGAGGAGGAGGAGGCAGAGGCGGATGAGGAGGAGACGTCGTAGAGGAGACAAGGGAGTCATCGAAATTAGGGTTTAGAGAGTTTTGGGGGAGAAATTATTTTTGATTTATGTTCAAGAAATAGAGAAGTGGAAAATTTCTACTTCGATTTATGTTCCAAACTTATTTTTGGAACATAAATCTATTTCAGAAATAGAAAAATGGAATAGGTTTATCAAATGGATTTCTATTCCATAAACAGGTATAGAATAGAAAAATTGTTTATGGAACAGAAATAAGCAGTTGTTATGCAACCTTTAGATAACCTTCCTGTTGAGACATAATTTGCGATGGAATATTTCGATCTCCTTTCTCCAGCATCTAGTGAGTATCGATTTGGGGGCTTTCCCTAATTATGCTTAACAGGTAATTTATATTCCACTGATATATTAGATTCATCAAACAAACCAGAAGTAGTAGAGGAGATTACCTCAGGAAAATCCTCACGAACTTGGTTAGGTACTGGAGAGGAAGGGGGCTATTCAACTTGTTCACGTGTGGGTATTTCTCCCTTTGTTGGATCCTGCGAGGCTTCTATAGCTACACCTGTCGTAAATTCACCAGCACTAGCACCATCTATCACCTGCTCAACAATTCCACCATTAACACCAGTCATGCCAGCACCACCCACGGTTGCTCCAACATCAGTTAGAGCCTGCCTAGCCCCATTATCACCAGTGTTGGAGCTATCATCGACACTACCACCACCCCCAACAACCGCGTCTCTTCCCTCGAGTATAACCCCAGCAATAATCTCCCACAAATTCTCCCTTTCTAGCCAATTCTCCCCCTGAAAGGTAGAATTGGTACTTGGGTAAGAACTCTCCTTCGACATATGTGACATCCATAGTCACATAAGGTTTTTTAGTAGATAGGTTGTAGCCTCGATAGCCCTTTTGATGAGTACCATACCCCAAGAACACACACCGTAAAGCACATGGATCAAGTTTGGTACGTTGGTTCTTCAAAATGTGAACAAACGCAACACATCCAAACACACGAGGAGGAATTGTCAAGACTAATGGCAATGGGTAAATGCAGAGAGTGCTTGTAGAGGCATACAGAAATCTAGCACTTTCAAGGGCGTTCGGTTGAGAAGATGCACCGTTGTGGCAATAGCATTATCCCAAAAATGGGAAGGAACATGTCCATCAATTAAGAGGGTTCGAGCGATCTCGAGAATATGACGATTCTTCCTTTCGGCCACTCCATTCTGTTGTGGAGTTTGTGTACACGAGGTCTCATGAATGAGACCATGTTGCTGAAAGTACTCCTTGAGATGTCGATTCACATACTCTCTACCATTATCACTTCGATGAACTTGTAGCTTAGTGACACGGCCCACGGACAAGCATGATCCAAGATCGTTCATAAGGGACCGTGTCACGCACAACGGGCTGCCCGGAAGCAGCCCACGAACGACCCATGAGCAGAACGAGCGGAAGGCCCATGCACGGCCCTTGGGCGACCCCTGAGCGATGCTCGAGTAGCCCGTGACGATTCAGCTGGTCGCGTGTCAGACCGACCTGCAACCCTGATCTTGCTTCTGACGCACGCCCATGATCTGCCCAAGGCCTGACGCGCGCGACCCATGGACTTCCCAAGGGCTGCCGGGTGCGAGACCATCGAGTAGCCTTCGAGTAGTCTCGTTGTATAGCTTGTAATGATTATACGGATTCAAAATGGACCGTTGGATCGGAGGGACGATCCACGGCCGAGATACGACCCACTCTTGTATAAATAGGGATCCCTCTCCCACAACGTAATCAGTTCGTTCACAAGCAAATACACTCTCTTTGCCCATTCGGTTCTTGTGTTCGAACGAAGTGTGTGTGTAAGGCTGACTTGGGATCACCGATCCTAAGGCGCGCGGTGTTTGATCGACCGAAATTGATCGACCCGTGACAAGTGGTATCGAGCCATCATTTCCAAACGAAATGGCGGTCCTCGCTCGATGTTCCGATCGTTCAAGATGATGAGCGTGAAGATCGGGGCGTTCAGCCGGGAGGGCTAACCGGTCGAAAAAGGCCCGTGCTGCCTCGTGTGCGAGGGATCCGAAGAGGGATGGAAAACCGTCACGGCCATAGAGGAGACCGCCACGACGTCCAGGGCGTTCATGGACGACCTTCACCAGACTGTTGAAGGAGCGGAAGCCGGTAGGGAGGAGATCTTGGCCGAAGTGCAAGAACTCCAAGCCGGCATGGGAGAGCTCCGTGTCGAGGTGCAAGGATCCTTCATGCACGAGCTGCAGCAGCGGGATGAGACTTGGGAAGCCGCGATGGCGGCCATGCGGGCGGAAATGGCGGAGATGAAGGGCAAGCTCGTGGAGCTTGAAGCAGCACGCGTGAACGGGGTGATCACCGTCCAGTCCCGTGCCGATGCACCCAAACCAAAGGAGTTCAAGGGCTCTCGGGTGGCAAAGGACGTAGACAACTTCTTATGGTACATGGAGCGATACTTCCAGACCATGGGGACAACCGACGACGTAATCCGGGTAAACACCGCAGCCATGTATTTATGCGATGATGCGCCGCCTTTGTGGTGGAGACGTCGGTCGGATGGTAGGAATGGCGATCCTATCGTGACATGGGCTCGGTTCGTCGAAGAGTTTCGGCGAACTTACTATCCTGCTTATGCGGAGGAGGAAGCCCGAGGGGAACTCAAGCGCCTAGAGCAGAAGGGCGGAGTTCGTGAATATGTGAAGCGATTCTCGGAGCTGCTGCTCCAAATCCCGTCCATGACCGAAACGGAGGCGTTCCACCAGTTCATGGGCGGACTCAAACCTTGGGTCAAACAGGAGCTCAAACGGTGCAATGCAACGGACCTCACCACAGCCACTTCTGTGGCCGAGTCCCTTGTTGAATATAGGCCGGCAACCACTGCCAAGCCCGACTTTCGACAGAGAGAAAAGGCCACTGGTGGGGGAGATCGAGGCCGGTTCCCTCGACCAAATGCTGGCAGACCACCTCCGAATCCTCATAGGAATCAACCCGAGTCGAGCAACGGGAGATACCAAAACAAGGTATGCACATACAAGTGCTTCTTTTGTGACGGTCCTCATATGGCTCGGGATTGCCCGAAGAGAGGAAAGCTGGCGGCCCTGTGCAAGGAGGACAAGCCGCGAGAGGAGGCGCGGTTGGGATCGTTGCGGATCCTCTGGAACGATCAAGGCCTCCAAGAAGGCCAAAGAACCAAAAGGGATGATGTTCGTAGACGTGAAGATCGGGGGTACCACGATGAGTGCACTCGTGGATACCGGGGCGTCCGATCTGTTCATATCCAAAGAGGCCGCGAAGAAGCTGCATCTTCCGGTCGAGGCAAATGAGTCGGGTTGGCTCAAGACGGTGAATTCCAGAGAAGTCCCGACCAGCGGCATGGCCAGGGACGTGGAGTTCCACCTGGGTCCTTGGACCAGCAAAGAAGATATCGAGGTAATTCCCTTGATGACTATGACTTCGTACTCGGTTTGGGATTTCTCGACCGGATCAATGCGGGTGTCATGCCCTTCGCGGATTGCATATGCATTCCTGGACAAGCGGTGCCAATGCATGGTCCCGATCTATCGAGAGTCGGGACGCGATAGGGAAGATCCGTCGGCCATGCGGCTTGCTAAAGGGCTGAAGAAAGGCGAGGCGACCTTCCTGGCGGCATTGAAGGAGGAGGGCGCGGAGGAAAGCTCGGTACCGGAAGAGGCATCCCGAGTCCTCGATGCCTTCCAGGATGTGATGCCGCCCGAACTGCCCAAGAAGCTGCCTCCTCGGAGAGAGGTCGACCATCGGATCGAGCGGTACCCGATGCTCGACCACCGGCCATGTCTCCCTATCGCATGGCCCCGCCCGAGTTGGAGGAAGCGAGGAAACAGCTCAAGGAGCTGTTGGATGCTGGTTATGTTCGGCCATCTAAGGCCCCGTTCGGTGCCCGGTCCTGTTCCAAAAGAAGCACGACGGATCCCTCCGTATGTGTATCGACTACCGGGCATTGAACAAGCTGACCGTCAAGAATAAGTACCCGATTCCCCTTATTGCTGACTTGTTCGATCAGCTCGGAGAAGCCCGCTGGTTCTCCAAGCTCGACCTTCGATCGGGGTATTATCAAGTGCGGATCACTGAGGGGGATGAGCCGAAGACAGCATGTGTGACTCGCTACGGGTCATACGAGTTCCTTGTCATGCCATTTGGCTTGACCAATGCGCCGGCTACGTTTCGCACACTCATGAACAAGGTACGCATCCGTTCCTTGATCGGTTCGTTGTAGTTTATCTTGATGATATAGTGATATATAGCCGGACGCTTGAGGAGCATGTTGAACATTTGAGTCGTGTTTTTCGGACCCTTCGAGAAAACGACTTGTATGTGAAGCGTGAGAAATGTGCCTTTGCACAAAAAGAGATTCCGTTCCTTGGGCACATCGTTGGGGGCGGACGTGTGCGGATGGACACGGCCAAGATCCGTGCCATTGTTGATTGGGAGCCACCAACCAAGGTGGCGAGCCGAGATCCTTTCTTGGTCTCACGAACTACTATCGGCGCTTCATCCGGGAGTATTCGCGTCTCACCGTGCCACTCACGGATATGCTGAAGAAAGAAAGGCCGTGGGAGTGGACGGATCGGTGTCAAGAGACGTTCGAGCAGTTGAAACGGACCATGACCAAAGAGCCGGTACTCATGCTGCCCAGCTACACCAAGCCATATGAGGTGGAGACCGATGCTTCTGATTTTGCCATCGGTGGTGTCTTGATGCAAGAAGGTCATCCGGTGGCCTTCGAATCCCGAAAGTTGAATGATCTTTGAGCGACGATACACGGTCCAAGAGAAGGAGATGACCGCGGTGGTGCACACGCCGCACATGGAGGCACTATATCTTGGGGTCTCGGTTCGTCGTAAGGACGGATAATGTGGCTACGAGCTACTTCCAAACCCGAAGAAGCTCAGCCCGAAACAAGCTCGGTGGCAAGACTTCTGGCCGAGTTTGATTATGTCTTTGGAGTATAAGCCCGGAAAGTCCAATTCCGTGGCCGACGCCTTAAGCAGGAAGTTCGAATTGGCCAATGTGGTGAGCAGGCCCGATTGCCCGTGGGTTGATCGTATTAAGGAGGGGCTGAAGCATGATCAAAGAGCTCAAGCCCTCCTTCAATACGCCCAGAAGGGCTTGACGAGGATATTTTGGCTTGAGGATGACCTCCTCTACACCAAAGGACGGCGACTCTATGTGCCGCTCCACGGGAAGCTTCGAAGGGAGATCCTAAAAGAGTGCCACGACTCCAAATGGGCGGGACATCCGGAATCCACCGCACCATGGCGCTTGTTGAGGATCAATACTACGGCCGCACATGAGGGATGATGTGGAGACGTATGTGCGGACATGTCTTGTTTGCTAGCAAGACAAGATAGAGCAACGGTCTCCCGTAGGGACTCCTTGAACCGTTGCCTATCCCGGAACGTCCATGGGAGAGTGTCTCCATGGACTTCATCATGAATTTGCCCAAATCCGAAGGGTGTCGGGCTCTCATGGTCATGGTAGATCGCCTCTCCAAATATGCGACGTTCGTGCCAACCACAATGGAATGCCCAGCCGAGGAAGCTGCCAAGCTGTTCCTCAAGCACGTCGTCAAATATTGGGGTGTTCCACGCACGATCGTGAGCGATCGCGACCCTCGGTTTACCGGACGGCTTTGGACTGAACTCTTCAAGTTCTTTGGGGACGAGTCTCAATCTCTCCACCGTATGCATCCGAGACCGACGGGCAAACCGAGCGAGTGAATGGGTTCTGGAGATCTACCTTCGGCACTATGTGAGCAACACGCAAGCAACCGGGCACGGCTGATCGACGTGGCCCAATTTTCTTACAACTTGCAGCGGAGCGAGTCCACGAATCAAAGCCCGTTCGAAATCGTGACCGGGCAGCAGCCGCTCACGCCAAGTGCGATCGCTTCAGGGTATCAAGGAAGCAGCCCGGCCGCATACAAACTCGCTAAGGAATGGGGTGAGCACGTGGACTTGGCCCGGGCGTGTCTGGATAGGGCCGCGAAACGCACGAAGAAATGGGCTGACAGGAAGCGACGGCATGTAGAGTTTCAGGTCGGGGACTTGGTGCTAGTCAAGTTGCACCTCGTCCTTCGGATGCGAAACGTGAACAAAGGGCTGATCCGTCGCTATGAAGGCCCATTTCGAGTGATACAACGGATCGGGAAGGTGGCGTACAAGTTGGACATACCGGCCAAGTTCAGGCTCCACCCCGTGTTCCATGTAAGCATGCTGAAACCCTTTCATGTGGATGAGGATGATCCGGATCGGGGCACATCAGCGAGCGCCCCTTGGAGCGAAGGCCTCCTATGATCGAGATATTGAGTGTATCCTGGCGGATCGGACCATACGGAAGAAATATCGGGCACCAAAGAAGGAGTACCTCGTCCAGTGGAGAGGCCTTCCTGAGAGTGAAGCAAGCTGGGAGCCCTCCGAGGCTTTGTGGGAATTCAAGGGGCACATCGAAGCCTTCCATGCCACGGACGCGACGAGGGCGTCGCCAGATTAGGTGGGGGAGAATGACACGGCCCACGGACAAGCATGATCCAAGATCGTTCGTAAGGGACCGTGTCACGCACAACGGGCTGCCCGGAAGCAGCCCACGAACGACCCATGAGCAGAACGAGCGGAAGGCCCATGCACGGCCCTTGGGCGACCCCTGAGCGATGCTCGAGTAGCCCGTGACGGTTCAGCTGGTCGCGTGTCAGACCGACCTGCAACCCTGATCTTGCTTCTGACGCACGCCCATGATCTGCCCAAGGCGACGACGCGACCCATGGACTTCCCAAGGGCTGCCGGGTGCGAGACCATCGAGTAGCCTTCGAGTAGTCTTTGTATAGCTTGTAATGATTATACGGATTCAAAATGGACCGTTGGATCGGAGGGGACGATCCACGGCCGAGATACGACCCACTCTTGTATAAATAGGGATCCCTCTCCCACAATGTAATCAGTTCGTTCACAAGCAAATACACTCTCTTTGCCCATTCGGTTCTTGTGTTCGAACGAAGTGTGTGTGTAAGGCTGACTTGGGATCACCGATCCTAAGGCCACGCGGTGTTTGATCGACCGAAATTGATCGACCCGTGACATTAGCATCAAACTGTGTTTGAACCATCTTGTGAAATACTTTAAACACATTAACCACTTCATCCTTAGTTTTCATCAAGTAAAGCCAAGTCATACACGTGCAATCATCAACGAATATAACAAACCATCGACAACCCGAGATAACAGTAATAGGAGAAGCACTCCACACATTAGAGTGAACTAACAAAAAAGGCACGTTATTCTTACTCAAACTTATGGGAAAGGAAACACGGTGGCTCTTAGCCAAAATGCAAGTCTGACAACGGAAATCCAACTCTTTTAGATCCAAAAATAATTCAAGAAATAGCTTTTTCATATAGCCAAATGAAGGATGTCCCAATCGTTGATGCCAAAGCCAAATCTGTTTTTCTTTATTGCTAGGTGAACCCCAGACTTGATGCACACTTCCAAACTTGAGATCATCCAAGTAATACAGCCCCCTCCCCCCCGATTTAGTACCACATCCAATGATCTCCTTCATGAGGATATCCTGGAAAAGACAAAATTGAGGATACATTAGAACAATACAATTCAAATCTTTAGTGAGCTGTCCAACATAAATTAATTTCGTGCTAAATGACAGGACAAGTAAGGTGTTAGGGAATGACAATTGAGGGGAAACCGCAACCACACCAGCCCCTGTCACTGGGTATGTATTCCCATTTGTATTTGAGATACTGCATCATCTTGGTTCTGTAATGCTCACAAAATCATCTGGGCTAAAGGTCATATGCTCCATAGCCCCCGAATTGATAACCCATCCATCACAACTACTGTGATTAGGGAGAACCAGCGCACAACCACAATTACCTTGGATATTACCTGAATTGGACGTAGCCGGTTGGTCTTGAATTTCAACTTTGGGCACCAAAGACAGCTGAGGTTCCATCTTAGCAAAAAACACTTTCCCTTTTCCACTATTAGTACCCCCGTCAGCTTGTTTTCGTGCCTTCAATTCCTTGCACCACTCTAGATAGCCATGGAGCTTAAAGCATGTCTCTCGAGTATGCTTGGCATTCCCACAGTGTGAGCATCCTCCAGATGAAATTGAAGTTCGTGAACCGTTATTCGTCCACCCACCCCCTTGCGTAGCTCCTGATTTATTCATTTGCAGAGTTGGCATTACCGGTGATTCTCGGACACCTGTCTTGCTTCCCTGTGCCACCATGGCAGCATACCCAAACGTGGAATCAGTATGGGTGAGCATAACTGACTATCTCGTATCCTCCCTACGAACATGTGCATATGCTTGCTCGACAGTTGGGAATGGTTGCATTTGCAGAACATCCGCTCTCACTTTGTCTAGACAATCGTCCAACCCATCAAGGAAGACATACACCCAGTGTTTCTGAATGGCAAGACTGTACCGCTCAATATCAGCTAGGCATGTCATTGGGTTTGGACGACGGAAGTCGATCTCCCTCCACAAATCCTGAAGATTATTGTAATAAGCCTCAATTGTCTCTCCACCTTGTCTCATCTGAGTCACCTGCCTCTTCAAGTCATAAACTTGGGAGGCATCACTTCCATCAAAGAAGGTTGTTGCAATAGAGTCCCATACCATCTTCGCATTTGGGAAGCGAATAAAAATTCCTATTAATGCAGGATCCATCGAGTTGATTAGCCACCCCTTCACAATCGCATCCTCAGTCTTCCACTTTCGAAATTGAGGATTGGTAGGTGAGGGCTAAGGGAGATCACCATTAATATAACCCAACTTGTCTTTATCGGAGATGAACATCTGTGGCATATGGATTTTTGCAAGACCTCGAATAGGTGATGTTCCGTGGTAGATCAACAAAAGTATTGTCGGACTATGTCACTGGTACCATCTATGGACACCATTTAGTTATCATTATCAAACCAAGACGTTACGTTTAGAAATGGTCCGATCGTCGAATAAATTATAGTCTTGTCGAAAATCTTTCTTACGTTCTAACGAGACCAAGGTTTATTCCAAAGGATGTGTCGACAAGTTACCTATCATTTGAACTTTAGCCGTTTCCCATTGAGTATGTACCCTAGGCGAAGGAGCCGAGAGACTCCATTTCACGCCCATGCAGCCACGTCCATCTACTCTATTCCATTAGGACATGAAAACAATTAATTCCATGGATATGCATGAGGACCATGCACGTCTTTCCATTGTGCGGGTCAACAAACAAATAGGAAATTGACCCATGCAGCCATGCTGCTCGAAGACCCTTGTTTCCCCGGCCATGTACACGTGTTGGGATGGTCAACCGAAGGAGGAGATTTGTTGACCAAGAGGCACCCAACCGCAGCCACGTCGCCCACCTACACGGCTGCCGCTGAAGCCCGATGGTGCAAATTGAGTGCACGTCCTCCCCCAGCCATCGATGCCTTTTGCCGCCACTTCCTTAGTTGACTAGGAAAGTCAACAAGTGAAGCCACCATAGACGCGTGGAAATGATGCAGCCAGCGAAGCCGTGGAGCTCAACCGAGCGGAAGCCACGCCCTTCGCATCTGTCTTCTTCTCGTACAGCCACCGCAACTCTCATAGATGGACTAATTAGTCAATTAAGTGAGGAAACAAAACGCTCGTAAGTGTGAGCAAGAGAAAGAGAGTCCGAGCGAGAGAGAGAGATTCGCGAGAGAGTGAACGGCGAGAGGAAAGGAAGGAAGTCGCCCCTCCGCCGTGCGTGTGCGCTGCCGCCATCGATGCCGCTCGCATTTGCCATCGCCGAGCCGTGTCCGTGACCCAAGTTTCCTGTTTTTACTTGCCGTCGGTGCTTAGGACCTGAGGCAAGTGAAAGTCTACTAACCTATATAATGCAAGGCTATTATTGTCTGAGGTAGTGCAAATAGACTTGAGGATGTCTGAATTTGGATGCTGAATGCTGGATTTTTGAGTGATTGCAGTAGATTGGGACTAAAGAATTGAGGAAATGCTTTGGATAGCTTTATGCATTCTGATTTTGTTGAACTATGATTGGAAGAACAATCTGTGGTGAAATTTTTGGATGTGAGATAGTCGCGGCATAGGCAAGGAATCCTGCTGAATCCGCACTGTCCAAATAAGTCATGTATAATCCCAGCAATTTTGTAGATTTTATAGGGACAACTCTAGTGCGATTTTGGTCCTGATTCCTTCATGGAAGTTGTGGGGAATGGTTTAAACTAGAACATATCTTTTTGGTCAGATTTTTCGGAATCAATATAGTGGTATAAACTTCTTTTAATGTGCAATGCTTTCTGCCGAAATGTAAATTCTGTTGATAAAAGAAAACTGAAACCAAGTTGTGTGATTTATTACTCTTTATACATGAATAATTTGGCCTAGTGTTCTTCATAAAATTCTTTCCTTCAGATCTTATTTATAACATATCAAAAATTTAGAATTTTCTGAGTTTGTTTATGGGCTATTCCAAAATTTTTACTAAAACTGTGCAGTCTGGTTTTTGAGTTGTCTTTATTCCGAATTTGCTCAATTTATCCCAAAGGTGAATGCATCTTGAGTTGTTATTTGACATGATGGTTTTTGGCATTTGGCATATCATTCAACACTGAAGATTTCAATGAAAACTCATGGGACATCCGATGTGAATGCATTGAAAATGTTTTTGATATTGAAATAATCTGAGATGTTGATGATGCCATCGCACCTTCGAGTTGACGATGCCCCGGGAGTCGGGAAGCCCAAAGGATCGAATGAGTCGATGCCTTGTGGATGCCTAGGGTCTGCAGTACCCCAGAGGTTTTCCCTAGGAGTGTCAGGATGCCTGGTTGTATGTTAGTACGTAATTCCAGAGGGTAAGGGTAACCATTTTCATGGCGAGCCTCGGAGATTCCTCGTGATGCCAGGTGGGATGCGAGATGCCCGAAGGTGTAACGTAACATGCTCTAGATGCCCGGTGGCCCAGTGGCATAATGCCGGAGGACTTTGCGATGCCAGGTTGGGTGTGAATGCTCGGAGGGACGCAAACATTGGTCCTCCGGGAGGTGAAACCTTTTTAATATTAAAATTAATGGCTCTACTAAGTGTGTGTGGTCTGGTTATAGAATTAAATTGTATGGCATGGAATGGGATGTGTCATAACAGTTCGATTTTATAATCGAGACCCATGTGAGTGAAAATGGTGCATCTTGGTTTCGAAACTACACTTATCATTGCATTAAAGAGCTTTATGGATTTGATGTATACTCATTCCTTTGGTTATATGTTTTGTTTATCTTGCATGAAATTAGATTGTGATGGTTATGCACGATATAGTTTAGTGGATCTTTTGCTGCTGGGTGGTTGTACTCACCCCTTTTGGGAATTAACAATTCAGACTAGATAAGATGCCTCTACTGCCTGCACCTCCCGGTACATTCTATGGAGTCCCGATCGACTTACAATGGGTGTGGTCGGAGTATCAGGACCCTGAGGTGCGAGGACTGACGTTTGTACGAGTGAGAGTCATTATGGTGTTCGATACCGATCTTCCCACCGGCCCTGTACTTCAGGAGTACATCACCATATTTGTCCGTCGGCATGGACGAATGCTGGGGCCACTACCACCACCACCAACAAATGGACCAAGGGGCTAGCTGTGACCGTGAGATGGGGTCAGCAGAGGAAGAAATTTTTGGACGCCGACACTAAACAATGGACTTTATGCTTGTACCTGTGGAAATGTTGGGTATCTTTTGATGTATGGCCTAGTTCAAAAAACTACGGCATTTTGATATACCGACTAATGATTGGCCATCTAGTTTTATGTAAATAAAAGTGTTCGGCTTTTACCTATAAAAATGTTTAGTTGGTGTGCATCATTTTTTTAATATAAGAAAGGGAGTTGTTGGATACGCTTCCACCATGTTTTGCACAGGGACCGATGGAAAAGATATAAACCCCCAAGACTCAAGGACCTATCAAAGATTCTATGGTATTAGAGTAATATACCTTCAAGGTAGATGAAAGGTATCTGTGGTGACCATAACGGATCAAGGGCCGTTCAGGGGGTGCTACAGCGGGTGGTATCAGAGCATGGTTTTATTTGGAGTGATAAGGTGCCTTAAATGGAAATGAGGATAGAATGATGCACAACATGGGATACTAACCAAAGGTAGTCGACTAACTATGAACAACGAGTGATTGATTTTCACTTGTAGACTACTGGTAACGATTGTGAGTTACCTTTGTGTGCAATAATGTTACTTGTGTGACTTTAGTAACCCATTTTTATTTTATTATTTAACCCGTGACATTGAGTCACTAATCATTCCTGAGGCAAATGCTTGGAAAACTACAGGAAATCATGGTGTGAACTAGGAGTTCTCATCCATCGAGGGCTGAAGCCTCTGCTTCAAGGGTTGAACCCCGGATGGAAGATATCCTGTGGGCATTGGCCAATATAGGAAATTTGATGGAAAGGCAAGCTCAGCAACAACCCGGAGCAGAATGCTGCACTCAAGGACTGGTGGAACAATTCCTGAAGTTGAAACCACCTAAGTTTAGTGGAATGGAAAGTCCTAAGGAGGCGGAACATTGGATTGATGGAATATAACATATTTTCCAGTTGTTGAACTGTAGTGATGCTGAAAAGATAACCTTGGTAGAGTACCACTTGAGACCACAATCCATAATTTGATCCATCCAATTTGACTGAGATTTGTGCAGTGGATGGCTCCTGGGATTGTGTTGATACTTGTGTCGAACTCTAAGTCAAAATTGGTGTTAGCTTCATTGTAAGATTCTCTAGAAGAGAAGCAGTTGTTGAGTTCTCCCCTTGGTCTTGATGAGGTACCTCATCAGTTGGCTTTGTCATGGTTGCCAATCACAATTCCTTCGCAAAGGAATTTTTGGTCAGGTTAGATTAGTGCAACAACAGCACAAGTCAAAGCTGCAGTAGCGATTTGATTTGGTCGAAAAAGTGGAGAAAACTAAGGTTCCTGCTCTGATACCATGTTGAAAAATAGATCACTATCATTCTCAGTATATCTTTTTTCTTTACAAGGCTATACATAAATATATACACATACAAGTACTGCTAGGGTAACAATCGCCTATTAGGTAAACTATTCGTTTTCTATATGCATTACCCCGACAAATCAACTCACGCAAATATAAATATTTTCTTCCTATACATATAACTCCTACAAATCAGCTCATGCCAACAATCTCACTATGGCCTTAGACATTTTCTTTAATGCCTCAATTTTCGCCGATCACAATCGTCATTATAATTATCTCCACTAAATCACAGTCACTGTATCGGACTCTTCAAGTTCAACCAATAGATAGACATATGGCATGTGAGATGAAAAATGGGAACAAAAAAAAAATGAACTATGGGATGAGAAAATCAAGTAGCCTACAGTAAAAATTACTTTGTCATGCGAAATAAACGATTAAAAGAGTAATCAGAAAAACAAATTATACATATAGTCAACCACGTACTAAATCGACTGCAACCAAAAATCAACAAGACATAACAGGGTACTCCCCAAACCAAGTCCAAAAAAATGAACTATAGGGGACTGTTGATCACTTGAGGCCTAATGGTACAAGCTGATATTCTTCACATGTGAGGTGGTGAGGATAACCCACTAACGATGACAATGCCACCAACTCGAAACACCTGTTTTAAATCCTATTTTTTGCATCTTTACAATAGCTGCTGTTGTTGGAAGTAAGAAACTTCTTCATTTGACTTGGAATATGGACCTTGACAATTGACATGATGATACAGATTAATCTTTTGGAGCAGGTCTACAGAAAGGTAGTTTAGAGCATATCACTGTAGCTACCAAAAATAAATAGCCTTTTCTTTTGTCAAGTTGCAAAAGATGAACCTAAGCACATCATTTGCCTACCCCTACAGTGTTTGCATTTGATCCTCCTGAGAGATTCTGCCAAATCAAGATGACAGTGAGGATATTCTACAAAACAAGCACAATTGAGAGTTTCAGGTCACTGAGCTAGGGCATAAAAAAAAATTGGAAGAGAAAACATAACAAATGCTGAAATTGCAGAAAAATATCAATATAAGAGCAACAATTCCTCACGGTTCTCATGCAAAGCAGGGTACAATTCCATAGGTGGAAAGATAAGCAATAGTTAAGCATCAAACAAAGTTCATGACATCTCATCAATCCAGACAGGCACATCCGCACATCACAATTCCGGCACTGTGAGCAAGTCCATGTAAGTATAATTTGTTTTGAGGAATAGTGACTCATATGAAACAATGGTGAACTAGCTGTACCCCATTAGCATTATAACCATTTCATTGTGTGCTCCATTATCAAACAAAACATAGCAACCCAAATGTCTAGCTGGTTTGTGGCAAATAATGAGAAGCTTGTCCATGGAACATGAACTTTTTAGCATCATGTTGAGGATTTGTAATAGAAATGGATCCTGGAGCAGCAGCAGTAGCTAAATGACTGAGTGTGGAAGAAAAAAGTATGAACCATTGCCTGAAGAATTAAAATTAGACATTGGAGAGAAATCTTCTTATGCAAGTACCGGTAACCTATAAAGGATAGCCGTTTCAGAGAGGAGAGAAGGTTGCGAAGACCACTTAAGTTTTCCACATTCCTCACCTTTCTCATCCAAAGAGAAATTAGAGATGAAGGAAATAGAATATTCCACGCTTCTTATCCTCCACCGTTGATGGTCTTTCCACAGTCCTCATATTTCTCATCCAAAAGTTAGAAACAGGATGAGCAATTACTCCCGAATAAAAGTTATCTTTCATGCATAATGAACAAGTACAAGAGTGATTAGAACAAAATTATACGCACACCTAATTGACTGCAACAAAAAATGAACCAGGATACCATGTTGATGATTTGCTGTAAAACTCTTATGATGATGTTAACTGACAAGTATGGGAGACCACTAATTACTGGTGATGCTGACATATTGGTATTGGCTGATATTCTACAAATGTGAGTCAAGAGATCAAATGACTTGATATGGGCTGATAATGCTTAAGAATGATTGGCTACACCTGTTGGTATATCTGGAATGCTTAATATGCAGTAATCTTTAACAACAAATCACCTGATCCTGAAAATGTCATTTATACAGATTAGAAAAAACTCTTTAAGACTGTGTATCCTGTAAAAATGTAAGAGAGCTGGGTCATAATTGGGTGGATGAAAGGCAGGGTGTGTAGAGTAAACCTAAGCTAGGTTTTGCGAAGATTAACTGTTATGGGTCTTACATTGAAGGAACTAGACATGCTGTTGTCAAGATTATGGCCCAAAAGGAAAGGTCGGAGATGATTGCCTGCACGGGTGTGGTGGTGCCTAGATTTGCAAAGGAGGCTAAATTACTTGCTGTTCAAAGAGCATTGCAGTAGCTAAAGAAAATGCTAAACCAAGGTATTAGTGGAGCTGAATGCAGCCGTGGTATACAAGGATATCATCAATTTTTTCAAGCAGCGCAATTAACGACTAAAGGATGCTCCTACTGGGATTCAAGAAGCTAAAGATCATTTTATGGCTCCAAATTTTAGTTGTATTTCACAAAAAGCAAATGCTTGTGCCCGTTAGGTAGTTTTGCCAAAATTGGGGTCTACATTCGCATCACCCATCCTTCTTATCACATATGCTTATTTCAACCGTGAATTGCTGGCCTAAAAAGAAAAATCCCCATCGAGGACACACACAACACACTCGAATGTCAGTCTCTGACTTTTGGTGGCTGGTTTATGGAAATTCTTTGAAAAACACATCCCTGGAAAGAAATCAGTCCCTATTAAGCATTGAACTGAAGAACATAATAGAAATTGATGCCTTCAAACCCAAAAATTGACCCCAACCCAGAGAGCTGACTTTAGGTGGAACAACGAATTGTAGTAGATGGCAAATGGAAGCGAAAGAATGAAAGAAGTCATAACAATTACCTGAAGAAGGAAAAGTAGTCAGTGGAGATAAATCTTTTGTCATGGCTCAGGTGTGATCAATTTCAATTCATTGGATCCAAACACCACCAATGTAGATGAGAGGGATCTCTTGGATGAGGGGCCAATAGTCGCTAGTCAGTTTTGAGCATTGATCTTTCAGAATCTCGCATAGAGATATCTCCATAATTCAGATAAATCATAGTCTTCCTTATTGCTCCTTCCTGCCTTTCCTTGACAACAAAGAAAAAGAAAATGTGCTCTGAGATAGTGTGGGAATTTAAATTGAAAGATGAACCATGAACTTTGACAAGGAAGTCAGATTTGAATGGCTTATAATTTGCAGGGTTCATGCAAATTTAATTGTCACATTTGCCAACTCGAATACACCCGTTTTAAATCCTCTTTTTTGCATCCTTACAGAAGCTGTTGTTTTTGGAAGTAAGGAAGCTTCTTCGTTTGGCTATGAATATAGACCTCAATAATTGACATCGTGATACAGATTAATCTTTGGGAGAAGGTCGCGAAAAAAAAAAACAGTTTAGAGCAAGTAGTACGCCTACCAATAATAAATAGCCTTTTGTTTTTCTTTTGTTAAGTTGCAAAAGATGAACATAAGCACATCAGTTGCTTCCCTCGGCACTGTTTGCATTGATCCTCCTAGGAAATTTTGCAAATAAAGATGACAATGGGATATTCTGCAAAACAATCACCATTGAGAGAAGTCAGGTCATTGAGCTAGTATATAAAAAATTAAAAAAAAAAGATAATTGGAATAGAAAACATAACAAACGCTGAAGTTGTGGACAAATAACAATATAAGAGCAACAATTCTTCATGATTCTCACGTAAAGCATAGTGCATTTCCATAAGTGGAAAGATAAGCGTTTTTTGTCCATCAAACAGTTCAAGATATATCATCAATTCGGACAGGCACATACACACATCATAATTCCAGCACTGTAAACAAGTCCATGTAAATATTTTTTGTTTTGATGAATAGTCACTTGTATGAAGCAATGGTTGGTTGACTTGCTGTACCACATCAAAATCATAACCATTTCATTGCGTGCTTCCTTGTTAAACAACACAAAGCAACCCAAATGTCAACATTGGACCTTCAGCCATTGGTTTATGGAAATTTAGGAGAAGCTTGTCCATGGAAAAACATGAACCTTTTAGCATCGAATTGAGGATTTGAAATAGAAATGGATCCTGGAGCAGCAGCAGTAGCTAAACCATAAGTGTGAAAGAAAGAAAGAAGTCCAAATCATTACATGAAGAGCAAAAATTAGAAATTGGATAGATATCTTCTTATTAGATCTGAATTTGATGAACTACGATGAGTGGGATTTCTTGGATGAGGTGCCGATAGTCACCGCTGAGTTTTGAGCATCAATCTTTCAGAAATTCACAGTGAATTATGCCGAATACTTGGAGGAGGGAATGAAGCCATCCTCTGGCAAGTTCTAGATGGCTTCATTCTAGTAAACTATAAAATGTAGCTGTTCGAGAGTGAAGAGATGGCTATGAAGACCACTTGATAATCTTTCCATGTTCCTCCTAGTTCTCATTCAAAGAGATGTAGAGATCAAGGAAACAAAATACTCCACGCTTGTTACATCCTCCCTTATTGATAGCCTTTCCACATTCCTCATATTTATTATCCAAAAATCTGAGACAGGACAAAATTAGATACGTACCCAATTGACAGCAACGAAAAATGAACCTGGATACCCTCTTGATAACTTCTTTTCCCCTGAAAAATTCTTGCGATTATGTTAAACTTACAAGTACGGGAAACCACCAATCACGGGTGACGGTGACTAGTTGGCACGGGCTGATATTCTACAAATGTGAGGTCATGAAATTGAATGATTGGTACTGCTGATTACACCTAAGAATGATTGCCTAGACCTGTTGGTATATTTGGAATGTGTTGCCAATAAAAATGTAAGCTGAGTCATGATAAGGTGGATGAAAGGCAGGGTGTGTGGAGTAAACCTGAGCTAGGTTCCGTGAATATTAATTGAGGTAGAATCTTACATAACATGCCGTCGCTAGGATTGAGACCAGAAATGAAACGGGTGAGATGGTCGCCTACAAAGGATGCTGAATTACTTACTAGTCAATAGAGCATTGCGGTGGCTAAAGAAAAAGACAGGCCCAAGGCAATAGATAAGATGCAGCAGTGGCATATGAGGATATCATCAACTTCCTCAAGCAGCGCAATTGGAGACTAAAGGAATCTCTTGCTGGGATTCAGGCAACTAAATATCATTCTTTCAGCCCTGAATTTTAGTTGTATTTCACGATACAACGGTTTCTGGAAATTCTATGTGACACTTCTCCATGGGAAAAAATTAATTCTTACAAAGCATTGGATTGAGAACAGAAGCGAAATCGATGCATTCAAGACCAAAAAGCTTACTGGACCCTAGAAAACTGATTGCACATCGAAGGATGAATCGTGGTAGTTAGCAAATGAAAGTGAAAGCAGATTGATTTCGCTTCACCAGATTTGAAACCAATCAAGGCGCATGTCAGGGATTTCTTGGATTTTCCCAGAAATTTATGTGAGACATCTACATGATCAGTTTGCATCACACATCGGATTGAGGAAGCAGAATGGGAAATCGATGCCTTTGAAACCATAAACTTACCCGAACACTAGAAAACCTGACCATACCAAGATGAATCAATTCATTGAATCCGAACCCAATCAATCTCGATGTAAGGGATCTCTTGGATGAGGGGCCAATAGTCGCCGGTGTGTTTTGAGCGTCAAACTTTAAGAATCTCGCATTTATCTATCCATAATTCTTGGAGGGAAGGAGGGAGGCCATCCTCTGGCAAGTCCCTCAACTTCGGGCAATTTGAAATCGATAACACTTGGAGAGAGGAGAGATGCTTCCAGAGGCCATCTGATAGTCTTTCCACATTCCTCATATGGCGAATCCAAAGAGAGGTAAGAGAGGAAGGAAAGAGAAGACTCCATGCATCCTCCTCGTCCTCCCCCTCCGAAGGAAACCACACCTTCTCTCCCCCCCCCTCCCATGCTCAAGTCAATATCTAGAAATGTGAGGAATGTGAGCGGGGTAAGCCCCATTCTCTCACTGGCACATTCCTCACTGGCTGCTTCATATTCTTGCACTCACAAATCTAAAACAATTGCAAATTGGGAGGCAAACCTCCTTCGGACAAGCATTGGATATTCTGGCAACGAAAAATTAATGTGTACTGGAGGGATGTAAGATGACGCCACTTTGGTAGAGACTTTATCTTCAAATAGTCAGAGAGAAAGACATGCGATAGGGTGATGGGAAGGGGAAGGGAATCTATTATTTCCAATGCCCTGCACCTAATTATATTCAAAGAGGTGAGATTGTTACAACTGGTGATACTGGTGATAGACTTTATCTTCAGACATCTCGAGAGTGTAAGCCTCGATAGGGTGAGGGGAAGGGGAGAAAGTCCTCGATCTTATGACAGTTAAATATCCTCAATTGAGTGAGATGGGAGAGCGTGTGAAGGAATTGTGGTAGGCTTCTTAGATTCCAACAATTGTAAATTCCCCTAAATTTGAGTGATTCTATGGTGATTTATTCTGGCGATTCCACTCCCCCGTAGTTTTCAATAACAAAGTTCTTTAGACTACCAAGTCTACCCTTGGCAGAGGGACAAAATGTCAAAGAATCATATTTACCTGTACACGAAGATTGAAGTTGAGACATCTAGTTGTTGCTGTTGGGGTCATATGAAGAAATGGTTGGTATTATGAGTTTTGGACACCGTTCAATAGACAAATAATTGAGTGTGTACATCTTGCTTGGAAGCTTTTCTAAACTAGTGCAATTACTCAATTTCATCTTTTCAAGGTAGCATGGCAGCTCTATTTCTGTTTCTCCTTGATGGTTTTAATTGGTGATGGGCTTAAGGCCCGTCCGCCCATGCTGGGCTCAAAAGGCCCGGCCCACGGGAATAGGGCCCGTCGATGGGGGAAGGTATAAAAGGGAGGAGAGAGAGAGAAGACAAGGTTTTGGAAATAAAAACGCACGTACATCTTCTCCTCTCCCGCGCGCTCTCTCTCTCCAAAGGAACAGTAAGCAAACGGCGACACTGTCTTCCCTTCAAGGTGTCATCGAATCGAACAAGGCCAGTTTCTCTTCCTCTATCGGCGTCGGTGTCTAATCTGTGGCTAACAAGGTACGCTCGAATCCGTGGTGTGCTTTAGGATCGGTGATACGTGTTATTCCCGGGCTTCGCTTCCGCATTCGTTTTAGGGGTTCAATTTAGTGTCGAATCCGGTTTTCGAGGATCCGTTATTCCCAACATTGGTATCAGAGCCCTAGTTCATGTTTTCCCGACCTGTATGATGTCTTTTTGATTGATTTTGGCGAAAACTTTTGGCCGTACGGATCGGGGCAAGAAATCCCGACACCCGAGCACTTTGTTCATCGATTTTTTCGAGTTTCCGTAAGTCAAAATCGAATTATAATGGCATAGGAAGAAAGGCGACGTCGAGGCGAGTCCGGCGACATGTCGTGCGCCGATGGGAGACGCTGCACACGCCCACACGCGCGGCCAGAAGCCGCTGTGCATGGGCGCGACGCGCCCGGGCGCCGGCATCGGCCAACGCGTGCGTCCCACGCGCCGGCCGCCGAACCGGCACGTGCGTGACGCCGATGGCGAACCGGCACGCGCCGATCGACGAACCGACGCATGCGCGTCAACGATGACGTCATCCCAGCGATTACCGACCGTTGGATGATGTCATGTCGGCGTCAATGCTAACGGCGTTGGCCGGCGGTCACCACCCGGCGACCTGAACGCGGGCGCCCGCACGCGCAGCGCACGTTTCGGTGGCGTCTGCGTGACATCAGCCCGTGCACGCGCGCGGCACGTGCGGTCGGTTCGCCCGAACCGGGCCGACCGGCCCGTCCGATCCGACCGGTCCGACGTCTGACGACCGGCGACCGTTGACCCGTTGACTTTGATCGATGACCCAAAAAAAAAAAAAAAAAAAAAGGAATTTGTTTCTTTTTCAATTATGTCTGTATGGGTTAGAGGTAATCCATTTTTATTCTGCATTTGTTGCATGAATCATGGAAAATTATGTATTTTCCATTTTGTTTATTATGGATTAAAAGTGATCCATTTTAGTTCTGCATTTGTTGCAAGAACTATGATGCGTTATGCACGGATACCTGCAATCCCGAGAACGGACGAAGGAAGAGCTAGACTGAAAAGGCTGATGAAAGAGTTAGCTAATTATCGGTGGCTTGATGGTGATTTAGTATCACACATGGTCAAGGTCAATCAGATGATACAGGAAATCATCTAGAATGGTTATCTTATGCCGGACTTTGAGAAGGTGCTGGCTTTGATGAACACTCTTCCACCTGAATGGCAAGCAGTGTTAGATCGGCTATGGGAGGTCAACGTGGTCCCGGATTATAGGAGGCTAGTGGAAGCTTTTGTAAGAGAGTACTATAGGATTGAGTTGGCCAAAACTTCAACCCTTAGATTAAGCGCCACATGGCACAGAGCGAATGCGCCTTGATGGCGACATGAGAGCTCTCCAAAAGTTTTTCCATGGTTGGCAAATGTGCCTTCAGTTTTCTCAGATACTTTGACTGATAGATTAGAAGGGACTTTCCCTATTTATTTCTTAGATTAGTTTGAGATGTTTTTGAGTGTTGAATATCTCTTTCTATGTTGATATTTCTTTTTGGATATATTACTTAGTGTAATGAATTGTTGTATTAGTTGAAAGCATTATTATTTTATTGGATGTCATATTATCTGCTGCTTTCTGTTATTGCTGATTGATGTGGGTAGTTAGCTGTGGGTAGTTCATAGAAGCTTTTGTAACTTCACAGAATTTATTTTGCATAAGACAATTATATTAATAATAGTTTTAAGTTAGGATTTTTGGAGAATGATTGGAAACGTAGTGACCTTTTGATTCCGAAACCTTACTTGAAATTATTCATTGATATGATGGGTCTGTGCAAATTGGATGCATAAATGATAGGCATTAATTAATGTGTTCAGATTGATGGATTCAGCAACTAAGAACGTAATTGCTGATGTGAACGGCAACAATTGTGAAATATTGAATATGAAGATTCAATATGTGCTGGAAAAGCAAGAAGCACTAGAAGCTCTTGACCATGTTATGGAAGATCTTGAGGATGCTGTGCGCCACCTTGAGCTGGTAGAGGACCGCTTGACGGCATGTGAGCCGAAAATAGATATTTGCAATGCTGGTTCTAGCTTAGAAAGGGCTTTGAGCTCTAAGTGCAAACGTATTGATTCGTTCAATATGTGGGAAAGCAAAGGATCAAGTCCTTATTGCAAGAGATCAAGAGTTAACCAACACAAGAGAGGAAAATGTCCTCAAGTTAAGAAAATGTCAAGGGTGAGGTGTTACAATTGTGACAAGAATGGTCACTATGCTCGCGACTGTCGTGAGCCAAAGAAGGTATACATCTCTTGTACATTTGAGAACTTTGATTATGTGTCAAGTTCTGAATTATTGGCTGAATCCAATCCTTTGTGGACTGTAGATTCAGGAAAGACAGACCATGTAGTGAAGGATAGAGAATCATTCGTGGAATTCCGACGATACCGACTGGAACTAAGTGGATCTATGCGGGATATAACTCCAGAAATGAAGTTAAAGGGATTGGCACCTGCCAATTGAACATGCGTGGTGGACGCATCTTGTTCCTACATGACGTTCCATATGCTCTAGAGATTCGTCGAAATTTAGTATCTGTTTTGATGTTGGTTAAGCTTGGTTTTATGTGTGAACTTCGATAATAGCAATGTAGATTTGTATTTGGATACAAACTACTATAGATGTGGTCACTTTCTGGATGGTTTTATTGTACTGAATGTTGACTGTGATGATGTCAATATGTTATTCCCTTGTTTCACGACTTTTACTTCATGTGATAATCATGTGAATGTGTGGCATGCTAGACTTGGTCATATTGGCCAACAATGTATAAATAGACTAGCCAAAAAGAGCTTGTTGGGCAACATTGAAAAAGTCGATTTGCCCAGATGTTAGCATTGCCTAGTAGGAAAAACGACAAGGAAACCATTTGGAAAAGATAAAGAGCTGAATTTCCTCTGCATTTAATCCATTATGATGTATGTGGTTCAATGAATGAGAGAAGAAGGCATGGGGCTGTTTATTTCATCACTTTTATAGATGATTATACTCGATTCAGATATGTCTATTTGATTTCTCATAAATCTGAAGCATTATGTTGTTTCAAAAGATTTATGAACTTAGTTGAAAATTAATTAGACAAGAAAATAAAAATATTGAGATCCGATCGAGGTCGAGAATATTTATCTGATGAGTTCAGAAAATAATGTGATGAAAATGAATAGAAATACAGTTGTCTATTCCATATACTCCTCAACAAAATGGTGTTGCAGAGAGAAGAAACAGAACCTTACTGGAAATGGTTAGGTCCATGATGGCGCATGCTAACTTACATATCACTTTTTGGAGTGATGCGTTGTTAACTGCTGGCTATATACTTAACCGGATGCCTTCCAAATCAGTTAGTTCCACTCCATATGAGTCATGGTGTGACACCCATTATTTGAGATCAACTCACATGACTTGCTTTATAAATTAGGGGGATATTAATTCCAGGAATAAAATAAATTTCATTCTAAATTGAGTCATAAGAAATTGAATTGCACTTGACTATATTTATCAAAAACTTTGTTTACGTACATATCAGGAGATAAGGCTAAGGAGGGGGATTTCTACAAAAAAAAAACAATAGAAGCCACAAACACTAAATATCCCGCCTCCTATCGAGTATGTACATAGATTGACAAAAACAAAATTCTCCCACACTTCGAGCACTCCTCAGTCACCTTTTAATCTGAAGAAAAGACATAATAAACAAGGATGAGTTTTTAAAATAAAAACTCAGCAAGTGGGCGGTTAGTCCTAACTTGGATTTGGCTAATAACAAGACAAATAGGTTAAAAAGTCACCAATTTGCTGAATCCACATAAATCTAACTGCAACAATCACCCAGGGGAAGACGACACTCCGCCCTGAACCCCTCGCACCCAACCTGGCATCACGAGGTCCACGATCACCCAGGGGAAGATGATACTCCACCCTGTCCCCCTCGCACCCAACCTGGCATCACGAGGTCCCCTAAGAAGTTATCCAATCCTTCTCAAACCTCTGGAGAGAATACCACTACTCATCGTCACCCCTCTCCAGGCATCCCGACACCCGGGGTCTCACCTTGGCTCTTTAGCCAACCACACATTCACAATTCAGCCTTATTGCAGCACCAACAACTTCAGTATGTGAACAATCACAAATAGGTCTAAACATACATCATTAGATACTTCAAGGTATAAAGGAACCCCATTAAAGGCGACACAGCAACTGCTGCACATTCTCGGATCAAAGCAGTCTATAGAATGAAATGAGCAGTTTCAATCACAGACACAGAAAGTATATCTAACCTCATTGGAATGTTATGAAATTTTAGTATGTTATAGAAAAGACATAGATTAACATTTTCCGTGAAGAAAACTAAGCCTAAATCTCAATGTATTAAGAGCAGTAATTTGCTGTCTTCTCCTCAAAATTCTGCAGCAACTCTCAGATTTAGTACCTACAGGAGAAATATCGTTTCACCACCTTAACCTTGACCATTTGCTCTCAAATTTTGATATGTCATTCCTAAGGATGTGTCCTACAACTTTCATTAAGAATTTAATGTCCAATTCTTTCTATAAAATTACATAAAATTCGTGAAATCACCTAAGGTATTGCTGTTTTCTAAAGTACAGCTTACTAGTTCAAGGTAAATGCTCTTACCAGCACATTTTCTCATTAACCTTGCTATAACTAGATGCCGAACTTGATCTAATGAATGTTCTCTCAAGTAAACTTGTTCTTTTCCTTATCTACATCATCAGAATTTAAGGCGACACCAAAACAAAAGGCTTTCCATCTATATTTCTCTAAAACAGAAGCATCTTATACTGTTTTCTTCTATTTTTAGTTCAACCAAACTGCAAATTTCTCTACCAATCTCTATTACAACACCTCAAGACTCTTCCACAGCATCTAAAATTAATCACAGTAGGTCTTTACCCACAAGAAACATTCTACAACTCGGTACAAAGCAAAATTTCACAACACTCATGGCCTTCTACCAAGCAAAACAATATTTCTCAGCTTTCTTGCAGACTTTCTACTCCCATGATGGCCATTAACCAGACAGACAACTTGCAAACGGCACACCATAGGTGAGGCCGAACCACAACAGAATCGGAGGAGAGGAAAATCCTCTAGATAACATGCGATAGTACCTCATCCAGCAACCAATGTCTAGTGCAAAGGAATAGAACTTCAACTCCCCCAAATTTTAGCTCCCAAACAGAGCTTTGGTTCCCAAATTTCTCGCACCCAACTTCAAAATCTACCCCGATTCTCATATGCACATCTAGAAACAGCCTTTTTTGTGAACCCGAAACTCTAAACACAGCCCCACTTGCCTGGATCTTTCACCGGTGGGGAAGGGAGGAGGCGTCGGGCGAGCTAGGGTTCCACGGCCGGCGGCGGAGCTCCGAACAGAAGATTTCGCTGCTGGATGGAGGCACCGGTCGTGAGAGGCCGAGATGAGGTCGGGTTTTTGGTGGAACGAAGCAAGAACAAGGGAGAAAAGAAGTGGGTGTTTCGGTAGAGAGAAGAAGAGAAGACGCGGGTCTGTTGGGGAAAAGGTATCGAACGTTTCAACGAAGGAGAATGATATATATATATATATATATATATGTATATATATAATAAGATGTACAAGTGTTGGCTCCCCCTTCCTTCTCAACTCCACTTGGCTGCAACGTGGGGGAAGAAGAAAAATTTCTTCTTAAAATAATCCCTCCCCCTTCCACTCTCTCATGTACGAAGTAGGTCTTTACCAGAACAAATTTTAGTTAGCCTCAAACATGCCCATTCTAACTAATGAGTGAATAGATTAGAATTTGGGCGTCACACATGGACAGGTAGAAAACCAGACTTAAGTTTTCTTAAGCCATGGGGTTGTGCTGCCTATACACATGAGTTCTCTCACAAATTTGGGAAATTGGGTCCCAGAGGAAAGAAGAGTATTTTCATAAGGTACTCTGAACACTCGAAAGGATATGTGTTTATAGGTGAGCAGGAAAGTGGGAATATAACTAAGTTTGAATGACAAGATGTCACATTCTTAGAGGGTGAATTTCCTAAGAAGGGCGAAATAGGGGAAGATTACCCCTATTTGAAACCTTGGATTAAGATAATGATATTAATGGAGTTCATCCAAGTGGGAGTAATATGACAAGTGATGAATCGAATTCAACTCATTCTCAATTACAACCACATGATGAGATGATATTGTCATTATCTAATCCAGTGGGAGCATGATGGGGAATGATGTGCTAAGTGTACAATCTCTCATTTAGCGAACAAGTTGCCAAAGTATTCCCCGTCGACGTTTTGACATTAAAGGGGAAACTTTTATGGTTGCTCCACAAGATGAGGATGAGCCAAGAAATATTAATGAGGCTCTGAATTGCCCTAGTAAGGAAAAATGGATTAATGCAATGGAAGAGGAAATGGTGTCAATGAAATCAAACCAAGTCTGGGAACTGGTTGATCTTCCAAAAGGACGCAGAGCTATTGGGAACAAGTGGGTTCTCAAAATAAAGTGAAAGGCTGATGGCTCGATTGAAAGGCAAAAGGCTCGCCTTGTGGCGAAGGGGTATAATCAACAGGAAGAAATTGATCATGAAGATACGTTTTCTCCTATAGTGAGATTTACCTCGATTCGCATTATTCTGGCAATAGTGGCTAGTCTGGATCTTGAGTTACATCAAATGGATGTAAAGACTGCTTTCCTTAATGAAGAATTAGAGGAAGGAACATATATGGAACAACCTGCTGGTTTCATAGTGAAAGGCCAAGAAGAAAAGGTATGTCGACTTTTGAGGTCGATATATGGCCTTAAGCAGTCGTCAAGACAATGGTATATACGATTTCATAATGCCATAATGGCATATGATTTTACAATGATAGATGATGATCATTATGTATATATCAAAAGATCCAAGGATCAATTTGTGATCATATCATTATATGTTGATGATATACTAATTGCCGGAAGCAATATGGAGCTTGTCAATACTGTCAAAAGTTGGTTGTCTTCCAATTTTGAATTGAAGGATATGGGATTGTAAACCCATTGACACTCCTATTGCAAACGGTGAAGGATTGAGCCATAGACTGTGTCCAAGGACTCCACAAGAGAAGGAACAAATGAAACATGTTCCTTATGCTAGTGCTGTTGGGAGCTTGATGTACGCTATGATGTGTACAAGACCTGACATATGTTATGCAGTTGGAATGGTGAGTAGATACCAATCCAATCCAAGTCAAGCACGTTGGAAAGCCGTTAAATGAATACTAAGGTATCTAAAGGGGACTGCTGATTATACGTTAAGTTATTATAGAAAAGATCTGCAACTCAAAGGCTATTCTGATGTTGATTGGAGAGGAGATTTAAATGAAAGAAAATCTACCTCTGGATTTGTTTTCTTACCGGATAATGGCACCATATGTTGGAGCAGTAAGAAACAAAAGTTTATAGCCTTGTCCACGATGGAAACTGAGTTCGTGGCATTATCAGCAGCAGTATAAGAAGATGTTTGGCTTAAGAGATTATTAGATCATTTAGGTGTTATTGGAAGTACTGCAGATTTGTTATTGGTTAACTGTGATAGCCAAGCAGCGAAAGCGTACACCAAAGATCCAAAATATCATGGCAAGACCAAACATATAGATATCAAGTATACTTTTGTCAAGGATATGATTGCACGAAAAGATATGAACTTAGAGTACATACTACGCATAGAATGGTAGCAGATCCTATGACAAAGCCAATACCTAGAGATGTGTTTTGTGGCCATATGAAATCTCTAGGATTGTGTAGAGGATGATGTACTGAATATTGTAATTTTCCTAAGAGTTCACATTTGATGAATTTGTGTTTTCATCATTAATGCCTATGAATCTTAGTTTGATCTTTATGTATCTTAATGCTCAGTGCATTACTTTAAGTTGAGAAAGTATGTCGAACAGATAAAAGATTAGCCCACTCACACGGGTAATCGCCTCTATTTACTATGTGATAAATAGAGATGAGACTGTTTTTAAGCTTATTATCTAGGTGATAATCGAGAGCTCAAGCTTAAAATACGTATGTCGCCTTAACTGAGTGTTAAGATGAGGACATAATACTTACTATGTCCGAAAGTAAAATAACCCACATATTTTACTTTATCTGTCTATAATGCCAGATGTGAGTTCTGATGAATTTTGTGAATAAGTAGATAAGTAAACTCAAGTTAGACATTGAGTATGTCTAAACTATCATTTGTACGGTATTGAAAGGTATAGACATACACTCCATGGGAAAGGAGTTAATACCGTAATACGTGTTTCATACTACGTATACATGAGACGACCAATAAGAGAGGCAAGAGTTTGATCTCAACTTTTATGTCGTGTGAGGCTCTTGAGGAAAAGAGTTCCTCAATTTTCAGTCCCCTCATGACTCTTACTTATTCTCAAGATTTCTATTTAGTGTTTGCTATCTTAGGATGTTGCCAATGGTCATGAGTTGATTCGATCTAATGGGACATTTCTAGAAAAGCAAGCTGAACTGAAATTGAGAGTTTGAAGGAAAGAGGAAGATCGAATTTGGAGAATCACATTGTAGTTTTTGTATTCACCGGTTAACCAATTATGACTGTCTTTGTGATAATCATAATTGTGAATACAATATATATATATATATATATATATATATTATCGGTTGAAAGAGATCAAGAGAGATATAAATGTGATCAATCGATCTAGGGTACTGCATATTAAATCTACTCGGAGTGTGACGCCCATTATGAGCTGCTATATATTCCTAACAGATATATAGTAACGAGCTCTCAAAGCATGTTGGTCGCACGGATTATTCACCGGTATAAATGTTGAAGAGAGGTAAAGAGGATCATGTTCAGCCCACCATGTGCGAGTGGGAGATGATGGTTTTAATTGGTGATGGGCTTAAGGCCCGTCCGCCCATGCTGGGCTCAAAAGGCCCAGCCCACGGGAATAGGGCCCGTGGATGGGGGAAGGTATAAAAGGGAGGAGAGAGAGAGAGAGAAGACAAGGTTTTGGAAATAAAAACGCACGTACGTCTTCTCCTCTCCCGCGCGCTCTCTCTCTCCAAAGGAACAGTAAGCAAACGGCGACACTGTCTTCCCTTCAAGGCGTCATCGGATCGAACAGGGCCAGTTTCTCTTCCTCTATCGGCATCGGTGTCTAATCTGTGGCTAACAAGGTACGCTCGAATCTGTGGTGTGCTTTAGGATCGGTGATACGTGTTATTCCCGGGCTTCGCTTCCGCATTCGTTTTAGGGGTTCGATTTAGTGTCGAATCCGGTTTTCGGGGATCCGTGATTCCCAACACTCCTGCTATGAATGATGTGAACTGAGGACAGCTTACGATGGTTAATTCCTAGCCGCAAGTAAGATTTAACATTTCGTTTCCATCTTGCCACAAGTATTTTAACTGGTTACAACCTCCTATATGAAGCTTCTTTAACATGATCAAGTGGCTCATAAACCCATGATCAAAGCAAACAAACTCTGCAAGATTCTTATTGTAAGAATGGTCAAAGAAGTTAGGTTGATCAAGCTCTTCAAGATCTCCTTGTTACAATCCTCAAGGAACAACTCATGGAGAGATGCTACAAACATCATTGGTTGAGTTTTTCAAATGCGGACATGAATGAATTTCAAGTTTTGTGAGACGATCAAGTTGACAAGGCAATGTCCCAACCAACAAAGGACAGCCTCGAACAACAAGATGCTTAAGACATGAGAATGAGACTTCTTCTTTTGGGCGTCGAGCATTAGGAGACCAATCCTTCCATGCCAACATCTCTTCAAACTTCAAAGTGGTTAAGGATGAAAAAGGCCTTGTACCTCCATAAAATTCAAAGCCTATCATTCTTATTGCATGTAGGCCTTTAAGAGATAATTCCTTAAGTGAAGGTAGTTGTCCAATCATAAACAGCGACATAACATTAGGACAATCCCACAAGCATAAAGACACTATTTTATAATATGATGTACAATCTAACCATGATGGGAATATTGCACCATGATAGTTCAAAATAGCAAGATTTTCAAGATTAGTGTGAGGTCGCAGAGAGTCAACCACCTGTGCTTCGCACCCATGATTATGGAGATCTCCCAAATGTTCAGCCCAATGCAAGGATAAGTTGGTAAGGCCTAGCTTTTGAAGCAAATTAGCATCAACAGCATCTATAACTTTTTCCACCTTTTGCAGTTCTGATATGAATAATTCTCCTTCAAGATGTGGCAAGTTCTTTAACTCTTTCAAATGCTCTCAAGTCTTACAACAAATTTGGACAACACAATAAGATTCTTTAAATTACCGATACTCAATGGCATCTCTTTTAGATTCTCGGTATCTCTAATATCAAGAAATTGTAAACTGGCTAACTTTGTGATACCTTGAGGCAACTTTAAAACCTCTTGACAACCTCTTAAAATCAGAGCTTGTAATTTGCACAAGGTGTCAATTGACTCAAGTAGCCTCTCAATACGGGTGTACGAGAAATTGAGATACTGAAGATATTTTAAATCACCAATACAACTCAGTACCTCTATGATGTCACAACAATATAACGAGAATACTCTCAACTACTTCAAGTTTGTTAGCAAGTCATGTAGCACCTTGTTGGAAATAAAGAAAGAGCCCCCACAAGATTCATCACGCACCAGAATTAAACTTCTTAGTGCCTTCATTCCTTGATATGGCTTTAGGCATTTTGATGTAACATACCGCGATGGGATGAATGATGCATAACGAGTTTTTTCAAGAGATGATACATCATGTTCATTACTTGCTACCTGAGACCCCCCTGAGCTAAAGCAAGTCCCACCCAAAATTGACTTTGCTAGATCATTCAAAAGATCATGCATTGAAAAGTTAGATGCGTCAATACTTGATTGTTGAAGAAATGACCTAGATACTAACTCATCAAAGTGCTTCCGTCCCAATTTCAAGATATTCTCATTTTCTTTTTTCCCATCTAAGAGTCCCTCTGCTATCCATAAGAGTACCAACTCATCCCTCTCAATTTTGTAATCCGTGGGAAATACCGCACAATAAGCAAAACATCTCTTCAAATAGGAAGGAAGATGGACATAGCTCAATTTTAAAACTGGGAGAACCTCATCATTCTCTGCTGTCAGAAGATCCCATATTTTGTTATTTAAGGTATCTTCCCATTCATCAGGATTACTTTTAGTACGTAGGACACCGCCCAACATCTTTGCCGCCAAAGGTAAACCTTTGCATCTTTCAGCTATTTTCTTGTCTATTATTTTAAAAGCCGGGTGGCTCTCAAAATTTGTTGCTCCAAGAGCATGAAAGGCTAATAAGCTTACACAATTATCAAAGGACAATTCCCTCAAAGGATATGGCGAAGCTCTTGTTATGGAAGCAACATTAAAGTTGTGAGTCGTGATGATGATCTTGCTTCCCTTAGCCCCCACTTCAAATGGCTTTAAGAGAGCAGTCCATTTTTCATACTTCTCATTCCAGATATTGTCTAAAACCACAAGAAACTTCTTCCCAAATAGACTATCCTTCAACTTAACTTGAAGCTCGTTAAGATCACCCTCGCTGGACAATCCGGTGATCGACCGCAAAATATTCTTTGTTATGTCAAAGACATCAAAAGCATATGAGACACAAACCCATGCTCTCTTCTCGAAATAGCTATTCACTTTGGCATTATTATATAGCCGCTGAGCCAAGGCCATCTTTCCAACACCGCCCATCCCAACTGTGGGGACTATGCTTAGTGTGGCATCATAATTTTTGACCTCACGGATCAATAGTTTAAGTATCTCCATTTCTTCCTTCTCTCTGTCGAAAAACCAAGGCTCTGGCAGAGAACTAGTGGGATCCCTTCTGTTGATGTAGTTGGATCTGTCCACAACATTGTCTTTCAAGCTTAGATAATCCCTCCTTTTGACGATTGCTTCCAACCTACCATTGATATATTGGACCTTAGTGTTAGACACGAGTGAGCCTGGTCGTGTAAAAGAAAAGAACTTCATTTTCCATTCACCTCTACTTGTTCTGGATTCAACCTCTGACTTAACTTGAGTGGCTTTGATGTCGAACTCATCGAGCAAGTCTTCTAGGTCAAAGGCCAAGCCCCTAACATCATCGAGCCACAGCTTCACTAGACAATTACCGCTAAGTTGCTTTTCCTTTGCATCATCCACCACTGCATTAATTGTGACTAGCATCCTCTTCCTGTCATCAAGGATGGTGGTGTCAGTTCCTTCCTGTTGCGCATAGTCTGATGCCAAAGAACTCAACTTGTCAAACAAGACCTGAAAGAAGGAACCCAAAATGATCTCTCCAATGGCCATGGGTAAATCAATCGCTGTAGAGAACAACAAAGGTGTTATGGTGAAGCAAAGTAAAAATGAGATAATGGAAAGAGAAAACTATGAATTTTGGGAAGACCAAGACATCCACTTACCAAAAAGAATAAAAAAAGGACCAAGACTTTCAAGGGATGCACACTAAAGTTTAGACAAATCAAACTAAAATAGTTTTTTGTCCAAGAGTGCCTATTTTGTCAATTGTTCTCCCTTTTCTTCGGATCCAGGCTTTTCTTGTGGGCATCCAAAACAGAGGATAAATGTGATTTTTCTTCATATGACCAACTTAGAGTTCACACGTATTTTCATAAAAAACTTCATTACTTACGAGTATTGTGTTGGCTTTTCACGCATTCATATATTATTAGAATCTCTATGATTTCATTGTCCTTGTTTTCTACTTTATTGTTGAATATGCGATCAATGTAGGCTTTTACGTGGCAGTTACGGTGCTGAAAATTTGCATATGTTTAAGATATGAGAAGATTATCGGTTCCTCCTTCAATGTGAATGACCATGTAAAGACATCAAAGGCAGCTAATTTTGTCCGTTCAATAAGGAAAACAAAGCACATGCTTTGGGCTAAACAAGAAAAAAGGTCAGGTGCACCAACTAATCCATTAACCAAGTTGCTTTAGTTTACTTTTGCAAATAGTGGAGTCAATAATCATTAACTAACATTTCATAATCTACTGAAAATTATACTTTATGCATTAAACCATCGTTCTCTTATCAAGTGATTCCGATTATCAACTATTAACTTAGCACCCTTCGGCAGATCATCGTCGTCATCTTGCTGCAAAGTTTTAACATTGTAACTGCCACTTAAAGCCTATATTGATCGCATATCCACAATATGTGATCAATGAGCGGAATCGTTCGGAGAACACGTGCTTTCCATCCAGCCTTTCGTCTATTTATCTACATCTGTTTGTGCAGCAAGAAGGCATCCCCTCTAGAAGCGTTCTTTAAACATTTTGTATTCTGAATCGTGTGAAGTTCACCCAGACATTACGTGCTCTCCATCAACCATGCATTTCCTATGTACCTTGGATTAAAGCAAATGTCCCTCTTTTCTTTTTGTCTTCTATTGGTCTACGATTAAGGGAAAAAAATGACGAGTTTTCCATAATTTGGTAACATCATAATGAAAAATTCACAAGGAGATTAGAACCATATTAATATGTTTAACAATATGATTTTTCATTTTTGGTATGAGCATTTCACTTCTTTCATGTGTTGACTTTGTATTTTTTTTCCCTCTCCATTTTCTCTATCATATCTTTTATTTTCTGGTAGCGGGAATGCACGATTATAAACATTTACTTTTCATTTACACTTTTTTTCAATGATTTATATCTAAAACATGTACTAAACCCTTAATTACCTGGTTACATGCATTATTTGTCCCCTCTCTCTCTCTCTCTCTCAGGCTCATTGGGAAAATATATCATATATATTATATACATGTATATAATAGAGAGAGAGAGAGAGAGCTTAAATCCATGGAGTGATGTGTTCTTGGCTTCATAGTCCCACCAATTGATTATATATCATAACTTAGAGAGAGCTTAATTCCATGGAGTGATGTGCTCTTGGCTTCACAGCCCCACCAATTGATTATATATCATAAGTTTTTTTGACGCCTTCAAAAATTAAAATTAAAATTGACCGACTAAAGATTCTTTAGCATCAATTAGAACTTAAAAGGGGAGTCAACAAATATAAGAAAGTTACTCACTTTTAGGAGCGTACAATATAAAATGACAAGTTGGGCTTTTTAGGGTTGAATAATATTCGAAGTCTGTTCAATACCAGATTGATGTGCATTATAAAAGATGAACAATCCAAAAAAAAAAAAAATTCCGACATAATACCTTTTCCTCTAACAAAACATTGAGTCATCGCGTGGTCTTTTTCTAACAAAGCACAATTTTAATTTCCATAATTCAATTTTTTTTTTATCACGAACACCTTCACATTTTTCTCTATCTTGAAAGAAAATACATGGATAAGTTTTCCAGCACTAAACTATCATTGGTTTTCACACAATGAAAACAAGTCGTCCACATGCAACGCCCTTGGGGCTTTAGTAGAAACTATTTCATGTGAAGTTTAATTTGCGAATTGACTTAACTCAATTTATTACAGTGGCACACCTTAAAAGAATACTAAATCACAAGCACCTTATTAATTCACTTTACACCTTTTGGTTATGGTAAATCTACTATATCTACATAACAAGGACTTCTTACTATAACAGTAAATATGTGAAAAGACACAACAAAAGTTATTTATTTTGTTTGGCACCACGAAATTATAGTAAACGTGAATTTCCTATGTATCTCTTCTAAGAGGAATGAAGCTATCCTATTTAATGGACTAAAATTCCAAACTGGTATGTGATTGTTTCATGTAAAATCCCAAACTTGTACTTAGTAAAATCATTCCACGTCAATGCGTGTTTAATAAAGAGATCAATGATAGAGAGATTAAAAATTAATCTTAATGTCCTAATATTACTATCTAAAAAAAATTGAAGTAAACAATTCTTTGTTACTGAACTTGACATCAAGTATTTGAGATCAACTTTAATCAAGATCATAGATAAGCATCAAATCGGTTTAAGAACCAAAGTTCTATTGTTGCTATAGCCTCTTCTTTGCCTCCATTAATAGAAAGATTTCAGAAAGAACAGGTGGTTGCTCTCGGGTAATGAACGCCCACCAGATGCTTTAGATAGCAAAGTTGCGGTTGGATCAGTTTGAGAAAAAATAGAGCAAGAAGATAGATGTATCTACCTTTTCCGAGTAAACTTCCTGGAGCAGACCGGTGAACGGGATGAGATCAATGACAGGACTCCAACAAGCACGACCGCTCAGTTCAGACAAGCGGGAGGAGAACACCGTTGAGCAAGGGGATTGGCATGGGTGATGGTGAATCTAAGTGATAAAGAGATAAGGGAGAGAGAAAACTATAAAGGCTAGAAAGACCAAGACTTTCACATGCCAAAAACAATAAACAAAGACCAAGACTTTCAAGGGTGCACATCAATGGTTAGAGGAATCGATATAAAATACTTTTTGTCCATAGGTGCTTGTGTCACGGGCCGATCGATTGAGATCATGACCGTGCGGCGACTCGGGCACTTTAAGATCGGATTGGATCGCCGAAGAACCTAAGCCAAGCCTTGCTCAATCGAACGCTTACTCGCTCGTATACCTAGATCGTAGAGAGAGAAAGAATCTAGAGAGAAGAGCTCTGGAAAGAAGCTTTGCTTTGTATTGTGGAAGTAGTGGATGCTTACAAATGAAGGTAGACACCCCATTTTATAGTTGAGGGCCTCAGATTACATCCATTGATCTAGAATTCTATCAGCGGATGAGATCGCACCACCTCAACTACCAACATAATGTCAACTACCGACATAATGTCAACTACCGTCTACCGACATAAATAATGGAACAGACTCCTAGAACATGACTCAATGACGGTTTCGCCCGTCCTTGGAAACTTCAGGGAGAAGGTTTGGTGGGAATCCGAGTGAGAGCAAGAGGTCCACGGGTGAGTCGCGATAGTCCTCTAGGAACCTCTTGGGTCGACTCTCATTAGGCCCATGACATTCTCCCCCACTCAATCAAGCGACGTCCTCGTCGCTCTCAGCTTGGCGGGCAGCCTTGCGAGCTTTGGCACGAGCTTTCTTGTTCTTGTTGCGCTTCACTCGGACGCTCACGAATGAAGGACCACAACCTTCGATGATGAACTCGGACTTGGCACGCGGCTTGGTCTTTGGCTTGGACGGAGCACGCGGCGCGCACTCAACCTTGGGGAAGAGCGCTTGGATTGGCATGGCGTGTGTTGGAGTAGGATCCAACTCTCCCTTCGGCTTCACCTCAGACAGCTTGTTGATGCGCATCATGGCCTTCAAGCTCTTGTCGAGGCGTTAGATCGACGCGATGGTCTTGGTGTCAACCACCCCTTGATCATGGGGATCATCGACAAGCACTTTTGGTCGAGGATCATCATGCACTTGGTCCTCATGTTGATCATGGCTCCCACACTATGGAAAAATTGCATCCCAAGGATGAGATCATAGTCGTCAAGAGGGATTACCTCGAACGCCATTTTGCCCTTCCATCCGCCAATCTTGAAATCGACGTCGGGTGTTGCTCCAACGCCATGGAAGTCGCCTGAATTGATGGGCTTGTACGACTTCCCGGATGGTTCCACGTGAAGTCCCAAGGCCTTCGCAACCTCGGTCGACATGAACATGTTGGATGCGCCGGTGTCGACCAAAGCATAAAGCATTCGGCCGCACACTTCGACCTCCACAAAGAACATGTCCGTGTTTGGAGTGATTCCTTCTTCTTTGGTCGGCGATCGAGTTTGGATCGAGTTGACCATCCTCACAGCTCCAATCCGAATCTGCCTCTTATCTTCTTTGGGCACCCCCTTCTCTTCTTCGATGGCAAGGAGGGCGTTGATACGACCCTCATCGGGTACTTTTGGGTCCAGTGCGGACCGTTGCAAATAAAGCAAGGAGAGGGCGGAGGTTGATCGAAGTTACTCACATAGTCCGTCTGCGGTCGACCTCTTTGGAAGGACGGCTTGGAAGACCCTTCTCCCCACGTCTTGGCTCAGCCGCCTTGATCGGGCGTGCTTCGGGGAGTGTTTCTTCCTTCGTTATTGGGTCAATCTGACCTCCAATCTCTTGCTCGGTTGTTCCTCGGCTCAACCTTGGTGAGGTCAACGAGAGACTCGGCCATGCTCAATGCTCGCGCAAGACTACTCACGTCCTGCCGCTTCAACTCGAGTTGTGCCCATGGCTTGAGTCCATCCATGAACGCTTCGAAAGCCTCCTCTTCGCTTAGGTTGCAAATTTGGAGTTTGAGCTCCGTGAACTCCTTCACGTACTCTCAGATCGCGCCTCTTTGCTCGAGGAGATGGAGCAAGCTACGAGCTTCTTGTTGAGCGAACTCAGGGAAAAAGTAGTCGCGAAACTCCCTCACGAAGTCGTCCCACGTGTCCACGGGATCAGCGCCGCGTCGAATCTCATCGCACCTATTGTGCCACCACAGCATTGCCGTATCAGTAAGGAACATGGATGCGATTCGTACCTTGATCGACTCGTCTCGAGTGTTGACAGCACCAAAGTATTGCTCTATGCTCCACACGAAGTTGTCCACCTCTTGGGCGGACCGGTTGCCTTTGGACTCCTTGGGTTTTGGTACTTCTATTTTGGGCACCGCTTGAGTAGGCACCGCACCGTTCGTGACGCTTAGCTTGCATAGGGTGAGCTCGATCTTGAGCTCTTGGATCTCCACCTTCAAGGCCTCGACCTCGTCCCTACATGGGCTTACCTCCTCGATTATTTGGACGCGCTCGTTCAAACCATCGATCGATGCTTCGAGAGCTTCGTCCTTGTTGAATAATGGAGCCGTGGCTTGGTTGATGCTGGTCATGAAGTCTTCACGGAGCGAGCCCTCAACCTCCATGATCCAGTCTCGCACGTCGTCAAGACCTTCCATGAGTTCGAGTACGGCACTTCGAACCTTCCCGATCTTCTCATCGAACATAGCCGCAACATCCACCAAGGCATCTCTTTTCTTTGCTTTGGCGCACGTCTCCTTGACTGGCGCAGCCTCTCCAACCATAGCCGCTTCTTGGCTTGACATTCTCTTGAACAGTTGGCGCTCTTCAATCTCTTGGAAACGAATCTCTCTTTAGCTCTGATACCACTTGTCACGGGCCGATCGATTGGGATCATGACGGCACGGCGACTCGGGCACTTTAAGATCGGATTGGATTGCCAAAGCACCTAAGCCAAGCCTTGCTCGATCGAACGCTTACTTGCTCGTATACCCGGATCGTAGAGAGAGAAAGAATCTAGAGAGAAGAGCTCTTGAAAGAAGCTTTGTTTTGTATTACGGAAGTAGTGTATGCTTACAAATGAAGGAAGACACCCCCTTTTATAGTTGAGGGCCTCAAATTACATCCATTGATCTAGAATTCTATCAGCGAACGAGATCGCACCGCTTCAACTAACGACATAATGTCAACTACCGTCTACCGACATAAATAAGGGAACAAACTCCTAGAATATGACTCAATGACTATTTCACCCGTCCTTGGAAACTTCAGGGAGAAGGTTTGGTGGGAATCTGAGTGAGAGTAGGAGGTCCACGGGTGAGTCGCAATAGTCCTCCAGGAACCTCTTGGGTTGACTCTCATTAGGCATGTGACACTTGTCTCATAATGTTTGGAGAATGTCCTCAGATATTTGTAGTTTCCACAATCATATATTTTTTTCATGTATATAAATCATAAACTTGAGAAAACCAATACTTTTCGTTTATGCAACTACAAGTCACCGGAGACAGCTAACTTTTTCTGTTCAATAAGAAAAACAAAAGCACATGCTTTGAGATAAACAAGAAAAAGGGTCAAGTACATGAACCACACTAACCAATCCATTAAGCAAGTTGCTATCCTCTTAGTCCACAACACATGCATATGTGACTATTCATTCCACAAAATTTATTCAATCATTCAAGAATCACGTAAATTGACGTTCATTCAATTTTGCTAGCGTAGATAGTCATTATGTAAATTCTATAGTAAACGTACTCTTCACGGTGAAATATACAAAAGTTACACGGTTGTTTCTTCTACATATGTATTATCAGATTCAAATATCTCGATTAAAAAAATCTCATTCTATATAGTTTCTCCGAATTATAATAATAGTTACCTTTTTTCTGTTAAAAAAACAGCTCTCGCGCATGATCGATGATGGACGGTGGGTGCATCATTACAAGACGGACCTCACGCCTGTCTAATAATCTCAACCGCTCCCTTCGACGGCTTCCTATCAGATTTGATTTGATTTGATTTGATTATTTTTGTTCACATTGGTGCCTTTCTTTTTATTTCATTTTAAAATTGATTATATTCCTGGACCCATCCTTATCTACCCTTGTTCATGAGTCCCATGACACGTGTCATGACCTTGATGCATCAATTTTAGGTTGGGGCAAGGTCAAATGAATGCTTTCAATATTTACTAAAATCATTAGGATTTCATCAACATGTCCTAGGATACTTGTTAAATATTTAAATAAAGAAATATTGTTCTTTTTGATGTACTATGTCTCCCTCATATCTTTTACAAGTAATGTTTTGAGAACGAGAATCTTTCTTTAGTAAGTACAATTGAGAAATGCTCTCAAAATAGTTGTTAATAAAATTCAAATTAAAATTATAGCAATGATCTGCAATTTATGCATCGGGTTCCAGCACAGCAATATCCATGAACCCGCATAATGCCTGATTTTCTCTTGATACATAAATTGTGTCAAGTGTTCTACTCACTGAACCCATTACTAAGTAGTAAGTACTAACCGTTCTTAAAATATTATCATTGAAGAAAATAATGATATTTGTGATGTTTTGTTGCACTATGACTTAATTGGGTAGATAAGACCTATCATTTTGAGAGGATATAAAAATCCTTTTTTTAGACGTATAAGATTTATTGGTCAGCGACAAAGTAGTTGAAAGTATTACATCATAATTTTTGTTGTGTCATTTTCTAGGTAGCACGGACACGGCGACACGGACACGCGACACGACACGCGACACGTCATTTCTCAAAAAGTAGAGAATTCCGACACGTTCCGACACGTTAAATATTAAATAAATATTTTTATATATACATGATTAATTATTATGTTTAAATTAATTTATTCAAATTCATAAATAAATAAATAATAAAAAAAGCCTATAATAAATCTATACTAGTAACATGTATTAATAAAGTTATTCAATGTACGCAAAGGCATTCGATCCGTTTCTCTCATCGTCTTGAAAAGAAAGAGAGAACTTTTACAGATTTTGCCAAAAAAAATAAAGTTATTTAATATTTAATATTTCTTTTTAGGGTTAAATGGTCCCATCCATTTATTTCCCCACCCACCCACCGCCTACACACATCTCTTCCCAAAGTCAGACTGCACTGCACGAGGCTTTCTTTTTTTCCCCCAAGAAGCCATCGACACATCCTCTCTCTCCTTGCTCTTCTTCCAAAAATTGAAAACCCTAGCAATCGGCGATCGCCTTCTTTCTCCTCTCCCTCGCTCAGTCTCCACCTCTCTCACCGCTGCCTCGCCTCCGTTCCCCCCTTTGCTGTCGTAGCCTCGCATCCAGCCCTCCATTGCAGCCTTTCCGTTTTCCATCTTGGCGTTGCAGTCGGCGGTCGCAGCCAACCAAGATGATCGAGAAAGCTTCTCAGTGTTGCAGTCGGCGGTCGGAGCCCTTGCAGTCGGCGGTCGGAGCCCTCCCTTGTCGTCGCTCGCGGCGTTGCCTCAGCTCCCTCACCCTTGCCTTCACCCTCCATCACTTTCTTCCCTTCGCACCTGCGGATCCGCCCACAAACCTCCGGACACGCTCCGATGCGCGTGTCGGAAAGAGTTGACCATGTGTTGGAAACTCTGACATGTGTTGACTGCGTGTCCGAGCATGTCCGAGCGTGTCCGAGCATGTCGGACACGTGTCGGGGTGTCCGACACGACACGGAGGCCCTTTGAATGTGTCTGTGCTACCTAAGTCATTTTGTCTTTGATACTTGTCCAGTAAAAGACACAATCTTTTTTTTTTTTTTTGGGATATTGAAAGGGGCAAAACCCAAAAGTTACGCCAAAAACAAGACACGATCTTAGCTAGCATCCGGGCAAGGCTAGGCAGCCGTTCCCACCACCTCTCTCTCACTACATATTCTCCCTCTATTTTATTCTAAATTTACCAATGTGGCGCTACAATGTCAATTTGACACTACAAGTAATGGTAGGCACTGAAAGGTTTTATTGTACAAAAGGACAATGTTAGAATATTACATTACCACAAAAAAGTAAGAGAGGTAAATTGTGGCACCCCTCGAACGGCCCCCAATCCGTTAGGGTTGCCAACAGTTCGCTTACCTTTTACTTGTCCTAATAACATGTCACTCTGATATTATTTGAATTGTAATGGATCCATACAACCTTGGGGTTTATATTATCTTAATCGGTCCCAACATAGTTCATATAACGGAAGCATACTTGATGTCTCCTTAACCCATACTCAAACTAAATAATACAATGCAATACACACCAACTATACCTTATATATATATATATATATATATATATATATATATGAATTAGGACAGAATCACTTTTATTTACATAACTATGATGAACTTCACAAGTCGGTACAACAAAAGGCCAAGGCTTTAACTAAGCTCGGCTATACTCAAAAGTACCTGACTCTACATTAGACATGTACATCAATCCATCATCTAGTGTCGGACATTCCAAAAGTGTCATCATCCACCAATCACACGCTCTAATCACACCCAGCTCGGTGCAACGGCCGGTGGCGGTGGCAGCATCCCCATCATCAGACCGTCGCATCGAACATGTACAAAAAGGAACTCCTGAACTACAGGGCCATCAGGTAGGCCCACATCATACATGACCAAAACATGGATTCGGATAAACACCAGACCACGAACACCAACACAGGGGTGCTCCGAGCACTCGACCTCAACATCAGATGGTAAGCCATAGAATGTACCACGTGTGACAGGTGCTAGAGGCATCTCTCAATCTGAAATATTAGTCCCCAAAAGGGGTGAGTACAACTACTTAGCAGTAAAAATCCATCAAACTACACAATGCAACAAGCAAGACAACCACAATTTCATGTGAGATGCACATATCATCCATGCTATCATACATATGTCTCCATGAGATCCATTCATAACCTTAATAATCACATTCCCCATGCCAAGCAATACCAATTCAGGAATCATGGACAAATATATCTCATGCCATATGCACACACCCATACACATGATCCATGTCATCCACACAATCATGTATATATCCTGATGAGATCCATTCAATGTCTTCATGATCGCATTCTCAATGCCAATTAGTACAATTCAATTTCATAGGCAATTCGTGCACCATGCCATATGCACACACATGCAGATGATTCAATTCCCATTTTCAATTCTCAAAAGGATCTCATTTTCTTCCAGGGACCAGTGTTTGCATCCCTCATATATCACTCACACCCAACCTGGCGTCATGAGGAACCTCCGGCACACACCTCCGGGCATCCGGCACACACACTTCGGGCATCCCGTACCCTAACTGGCATCACGAGGAACCTCCAGCACACACACTCCGAGCATCCGGCACACACACTTTGGGCATCTTGAAACTCCCAAGGACATCCGGCACACACACTCCGGGCATCCCGACACTCCCGAGGCATCGTCGGCTCACACCTCCGACGGTATCATCATCATCACAATGTATATTCACATATATATCTCACTTTCAACATAGCATTTGATGCAATAGTGTCAAAGGTCTAAACCAGCCTTTTGATGCTATATGACATGCTAAATGTCACCACATATGCAGCATAGATAACCACCCAAGACATCATATTTTATAGAGTAATTCATTTATTCTTGAAAATACAGCAAATTTCGAAACATCACCATTGTACAGTTTTATTCATAAATTCGGTATAAACCCTAAATCAGCTCCGAAAATTCTGAAATTTTGATATGTTCTAGGAAAAACCTAGAGGTAAAAGTTTTGTGAAGAACTCAAAGTCAGATTCTTGATAGATCAAAATCTATGGTCACCTTACTCTTCCTAACCCTCGGTGATGATTTTCAGATCTAACCATTTCAAAGAAAAATCATTTCACCGACCAATACTTGTCCGTTTTTTCTCAACTTTTAGTATGTTATTCCTCGAGATATCATCTACAACTTTTATCAAGAACATGAAACCAAATTCGAACTGGATACTTGCAAAAAATTCACATAATCACAACAGATCAACATAACAGTTTCCAGATCTAGTATCTTTGGAGAAAATGTTTTCACCAACAAATACTTGTTCTCTTTCTCTAAAATTTTGATATGTTAATCTTCAAGAAGTCCTCTACAACTTTCATCAAGAACACAAAGTGAGATTCCAGCTAGAAAATTGCATGCAGCTCACAAAATCACCAAAGGTCGGACTGTTTTTCCAGAAAACAGATTACTAGGCTAAGGCACTACTCCCATAACTTCGAAAATTCTAACCTCCCCCACATCCGAAATTCACCATTCTTCACACACAATCACAGCAAGCAAAGTGTAGATCAATGGACTCTACTTGCCTTAAATCCAATGAAAATCACAGCAAGCACAACGACGAGGCTAAGCGGGCTTGATCGACGGCAGCAACTAGGTGCATGCATGACGGGCCGGTCTTCTTCTTCCCTTCCTCTCTTGCACGCTCACTTTCTCTCGGTGTTCTCTCTCTCCCTCTCGCATGACACCTTCTCTCTCTCTTGGTTTCAATCTCTCGAGCAATCCGCCCATCTCTCTCTCTTTTTCTTCCTTCATGATTAGCTAGTGTTGGAGAAATCTTCTTGAAGTGTTTTGAAGTTGACAAAACGTTTATCAGTCTAGTCTCGAAGGCTTGCGGACTCGCTGTTTAAAGTCCGAAGACCTCAGGACAGCCGGACTCAAGACTTAAAGTCTATCCTCATTGACAGTCTCTAACTCGTTGAAGAAAGGTTATCCGTAACTGGATGTTTTATTAAAGATTTAACTTTATCAGGCGGAGAAGATCTCGTGGCTAGAGAAGACATAACGGAGTCCTTTGATTGATCGAAGATTGACTCGATAATTGAAGATCCGATAATTGCCTAAATATTATTGGAAGGTTCTTATGAAACCGAGATCCCGATTGTATGGGCGAACAGGATTGATGGGCTATCAACACGTTCCTTTAATAGCTTGAACAATCTTCCTAATTGATTATGTCCAACGGGTAGATTGGAGGAATTCCTTTGGTAAGTGCCAACGGGTATGATGGCATAAAGGAGTATATAAGGAAGACGGTCTTAATTGTTCAAAGTGTGCGCGATAGAAGAATTCCAAAGTATGAAGCTCCTTTTTGTTTAGACAAATCCTTTGAGCGAATACTTGTATACAAAAGAGAGTCTATATTTGTGAGAAATCTTGAGGAGGTGTGGTAGAACATCCACACCTTTGTGGAATCAAGGCAAAGCTGTGCTGTAACTTCTCTTTTGTTCATAGTGGAATCTAGCCAATAGGCTGTCGGTGAAGAAGAGTGGACGTAGGCTTGATATAAGCCGAACCACTATAAACCGCGTGTTCAATTTTCTCTTCTCTCAGTCTTACTTTGATTAACGTCTCCATCTAGTATTGTGCAATTGTTGAAGAAAAATCTTTTATATACCTATTCACCCCCCTCTAGGTACTCATACTAGTAATATCAATTGGTATCGAGCACATTGTACTTACTTTATTTGAAGTGCTTTACTTCGTAGTAAAAGATCCATGGCTAGTATGCTAGCACCAAGGCTAATGGAAGGGCAAAGCAATACCGGACCACCCTACTTTGATGGAAAGGATTACAACATCTGGAAGAACAGGATGAAAGCTTTCATTCGATCAAAGGATCCTCTGGAATGGGACGTTGTAGAAAAGGAATTACTCCTACCCTTTGCATCGGTCTCGAAAGAGGAAAAGAAAGCGATGAGACCGGCGGAATGACTCGGGAAGAGATAATCAAGAGACAAGCACTCGATGCAAAAGCAATTTATTCCTTATATTGTGCTTTGTCACCAACTGAATATAATAGAATATCTTCTTGTGTTACGAAGCAAAAGAAGTTTGGGACAGATTGCATATCACCTATGAAGGAACAGATCGAGTGAAGGAAACAAGAATCAACATTCTTCTCGGTCAATACGAAGCCTTGAGGAATGAAACTAGGAGAATCTATATCGACATGTTTAGTCGTTTTACAGATATTGTGAATGGTCTTGAAAATCAAGGTCAACCAACTTCTGATCCCATGAAGGTAAACAAGCTCTGCGTGGACTCTCCGAGGATTGGAATCACATAAAGACTTCGATAAGAGAGACGCAAAGAATTATGCCACTATCTCTGTCGTACAGAGCTAATTGGAACTCTTCGTCTTATGAAGTGGAACGGATCAATGAAGATGAAGATCCAAAAGGTAAGAAATCCATTGCATTAAAATCAAATGATGATTCGATGATATAGATTCTCAAGAAGATATGGACGATGAGGAGCTTGCTCTCATGATAAGAAGATTCAGAAAACTGAATAGAAAAGGAAGAAGGTTCAACTCAAAGAAACAAAGCTTTCAAAGACAGCAGACCAAGTCTCATGTGATGATGAGGAACCAAACAAAGACGTAGTCTACTTTGAATGTAAGAAAAAGGGACACATCAGACCCAACTGTCCTCTTAGAAGAAGAAGAAAGGAAAAGCTGAAAAATTTAGAAAAGCTCTCAAAGCCGAAACACGGAGTGATACGAGTGTGAAGAAAGTGATAATGAATATGCCAATCTATGTCTGATGGCACAATTAGACTCAGACTCGGATCGAGACTCGGACGGTGAATTTGAGGTAAGTAATTTTAAAATTCCTGTCAAAGTTTCTAAATACATTGATGAATGTGTTTTAGTCTTAAGACTTCTCTCAAAAGAATTTCCGAACTGAAAAAGGAAAACTCAGCTCTAAAACAAAAGGAAAATGTTTTAGTAGAAAGAGTTAAAAGTCTAGACTTGACTGTTTCCACTCTTAAAGAAAATGAAGATAATCTTTTAAAAGAAAATGCTCTTTTAAAAATAGACGTATCAAATATTTCAAAGAAATTTTCAATAGGTCTGAAAAACTTGAGAAAATTCTTTCAGCTCAAAGACCTTACTTCAATAAGTCCGGTCTAGGTATGACAGCGAAACAATTCCCTTGATTGATTTTCCTAAAGTAAAAGAAAGAATTAAGAAAAGACTCTCGAGAGAGGCTTACAAAAATCACTTCAAGAAAGTTTTTGTAAAATGCAGTAGGTAGAAATGCTCTCGGATGTTCAAAATGCAACAGTCAGGATCACTTTGAAAAAGAGTGTCCTATGGTTTGAAACCACGTTAAGAAAATATGGGCTAATACTTTTATGTTACTAACACCAAAGGACCCAAGAAAGTTTGGGTACCAAAGAAAGCTTGAGACTCTATTTTAAATGCAGGTCACCGTCAAGAAAAAGGTAAAGTGGTATCTTGACGGTGGATGCTCAAGACACATGACAGAGACTCAAATTGTTTTATAAAGCTTGCTCAAGCAAATGGTGGAAAAGTTTCATTTGGAGGAAACAGCAAAGGAAGTATTGTGGGATTTGGGCTGTGAAAATTGGAAATCTCACAATAAGTAATGTTTCCTTAGTGGAAGGACTCAATTACAATCTTCTCAAAGCATTAGTCAACCGTGTGATCTTGGTTTCAAGATCTTCTTTCAAGAAGGAATATGTTCTAGAATCAGTAAAGACTCTACTCAGTCTTTCATGGGTCGAAGACATGGAAACATCTATCTTCTGGATGTGAAACCAAATGAATCGCAATGTTTTATCTCAATTCAAGACGAAGCAAGCTTATGGCACAGAAAGCTTGGTCATGTCAACATGAAGCAATTAGCCAAAATCTCATCTAAACAGCTTGTTCGAGGACTACCCAAATTACCTTATCAAAAGACTGATCCATGCACTCCATGTATTCTGGGAAAGCAGTTGCTGCATATGGATCTCTTCGGACCAACCAGAACACAGAGTATTGGAGGTAAGAAATATTGCCTAGTAATTGTGGACGATTACTCCCGTTTTACTTGGGTATATTTCCTTGCAAGTAAGTCCGAAACCTTCTCGTATTTTGAAAAATTTGCTAAAAAGGTTCAAAATGAAAAAGGACGTGTCATCTCAAGTATAAGAAACAGATCATGGAGGTGAATTTGAAAATCAAGATTTTATAAAATTTTGTGATGAATCTGGATTTAATCATGTGTTCTCCTCTCCATATACTCCTCAGCAAAATGGAGTTGTGGAAAGAAAGAACAGATCTCTTCAAGAAATGGCTAGAACTCTTTTAATTGAAAGCAAGATTTCTTCACGATTTTGGGCTGAAGTTTGTTTCAACAAAGCATGCTATATAATCAATAGAGTCTTCTTAAGACCTATTCTAGAGAAACCCCTTATGAGTTATTCAAAGATAAGAAGCCTATTGTTTCATACTTTCATGTATTCGATTTGCAAATGTTTTATATTAAAAAATGCAAAAGATCGAGTTGGTAAGTTTGAAGAAAGATCGGATGAAGGTATCTTCCTTGGATATTCTATATCAAGCAAAGCCTTCGAGTCTATAACAAGAAGAGCCGATCTGTAGAGGAGTCAATGAATGTCAAATTTCAAGACTTAACGCAAGATGAATCAAGTCGAGACTCATCAAGAAGAGTCCGAACCCGCTCCGAACCTTCCAAAGCTTACAACTCAAGAAGCATCTCAGACTCTGGAAAACCAGCATCAGGATGTCCATGAAGATCCAAACAAAGAGAGAAATCATCAACCAGACAAATCAACAAGTAACTGGAAGCATAAGTCCAGTCATCCCAAAGATCTTATAATCGGCGAAATTAATGAAGGAATTCGCACCAGATCCAAAAGGCGAGAAGAGTCTAGTGTTGTGGCTCGTTTCTGAAATTGAATCAAAGAGCATAGAAGAAGCTTTATCCGATGAAAGCTGGATTGAAGCTATGCAAGAAGAGCTCGGACAGTTCAACATTAATGATGTCACGGAATTGACATCCAAACCAAAAGGTAAAATTTGTTATTGGAGCTAAATGGGTGTTCGAAACAAGATGAATGAGAAAGGAAAAGTCGTACGAAACAAAGCAAGACTCGTAGCCAAAGGGATATACGCAAGAAGAAGGAATAGACTATGATGAGACTTACGCTCCGGTAGCAAGGTTAGAAGCTATTCGACTATTACTTGCGTTTGCTTGTTATAAGAATTTCAGGTTATTCCAAATAGATGTCAAAAGTGCCTTCCTAAATGGATTTATCCATGAGGAAGTTTATGTGGAACAACCACCAGGGTTTGAAGACCCAAAGAAGCCAGACTCAATCTTCAGACTGAAAAAGGCTTTGTATGGTTTAAAGCAAGCACCTCGAGCTTGGTACGATAGATTGAGTAAGTTTTTAATACAAAATGGTTTTGTCAAAGGTAAAGTAGATACGACTTTATTTATCAAAAAGGAAAACAAAAGTTTCTTACTTGTTCAAATATATGTGGATGACATTATTTTCGGATCCTCTAATGAAAATCTATGCAATAAATTTTCTAAGTCTATGCGGGATGAGTTTGAAATGAGTATGATGGGAGAGTTAACATTCTTTCTTGGTCTTCAAGTAAAACAATTGAAGGAAGGAACTTTTATTTATCAAGAAAAATATGTTAATGATCTTGTCAAAAGATTTGACTGGAAAAGTGCAAAAAGACCGACATACCGATGTCAAGTTCTTTGAAGATAGACAAAGATGAAGAAGGGAAGAAAGTTGATCAAAAGCTGTACAGAGCATCATTGGTTCACTCCTTTATCTTGCTGCTTCTAGACATGACATCTTGTTGAGTGTTTGCATCTGTGCTAGGTTTCAATCGGATCCTAGAGAATCCCATCTCGGTCTGCGAAACGCATCATTAAATACGTTGCTTCATCATCAAGCATCGGTCTTTGGTATCCTAAGAAGGGAGACTTTAATCTTAAGGATATTCGGATTACGTATCTGGCCGGTTGCAGAGTTGATAGAAAGAGCACTTCGGGAACTTGCCGGATGCTTGGAAGCGGGCAAAGGTGTCTTGGTTTTCAAGGAAACAAAGCACCGTGTCCCTTTCAACAATGAAGCAGTATGTAGCCCGGGAAGCTGCTGTTCGCAAATTCTATGGATAAAACAACAGCTAAGAGACTTTGAAATTGAAGACTCATGCACGGAGATTAATTGCGACAACACCAGCGCTATCAACCTCACCAAAATCCAATTCTCCACTCAAGAGCAAAGCATATAGAGATTCGACATCACTTTATTAGAGACCATGTTCAAAATGGAGATGTTTCAATTCAATTTGTTGACTCAAAGAATCAACCGGCGGATATATTCACAAAGCCTTTGGAGAAAAATCAATTTGAGTCTATACGTTCCAGACTCAACATTTTGAGGTATGAGGATATCAAAGTCTAAAGACTTTCGGACTCGATCTTACAAGACTTTATCTAAAATATAGTCTTGGTACGACCGTCGACCGTAAGTCTTTCTCTCTTGAATCTCATCTTGAAAAGGTACGATCGTCAAGCGTGTTTAAATTGTTGCTATATTTAATTGACGTAAATATTGCATCGTTTCATTTTCAACAAGGAAGTTATTTTGAAATGGCTATTTTTGCGAAAAAGACAGTTATTTTGAAAAGGCATTTTTTTATTTCCTTTGCGACGGTTCGTTTATCCCTCTTTTTAACCGATCGTGCACTCGTCGATTCCTCTTCACTTTTCTCTCAAAAACCCTAGAAAGCATCGATCCTCCATTCCCGTTTGTCTTCTTCGTTTAATCCTCAAAAAGTTGTCATCTTTCCAGGAAAGTCAAGCAAGGAATCTTCCAAAACTGAGAAAGATGTCATCTTCAAGAAAGTCTTTGAGAATTGCAAGCGGGGACCACGGCGAATGAGTGAGGGGCCTATGCACTTCTATCTTACGAAGTAGAAGTGACTCCCGGAAACAGCAAGCGAGCCCACAACATTCTCAACGGCGTCATTCTCCTCCATCTAGTCCTCAAGGCGTTGATCATCAACGGGGAAGAAATCATCGAGGATGCAGACCCTGTAAGAGTTCAAAAGCCCGCTTATATTTACCAGTTATATCGTGCCTTAAAAGGAATTCGTACTCCTTTGAACTACATTGATGATTTTCTTAAAGACAAAGGACATGGGAACGAATATATATTTCTGCGAAAAATGGAAAGTTTGGGAATTGCTCGAAAAGGGGTGGCTGAGGAAACCCTTGCAAATATCCCAAGTGATCCTCGTGCGGGGGCCGAATCCGTAGATGGGAATGATGATGATAAATTATACAGTCAATTTCAACCGAAAATGGGTGTTGCGGTTGAAAATCAAGGAAAAATGGGAGATTTGTTCAGATCAAAGGAGCAAAAGGATGTACTCGAAATTGCTGAAGCGTGGGGTAATAAACCCTAGGAGTGTGGATTTTGATTTTCTGGATCTTTGTGAATGTGAACTTGAGGGAAAAGTTTAGTTATCTTCAACTTGAAAAGTTCTCGCTCGACTCTACTGGAGGCCTATGCTGAATTAACTTGCATATTTCTATTCAAATCTAAGCTTTTTGGATGCGAATAGATTCTCTTTCAGCGTTAAAGACCAACACTATGTTGTGGATATGAATATCTTTGGCAGATGTGTTAGAAGTCGAAAGAGGAAGATATCAACCAATCAAAGTTTCCATTGCTCGGGCCACACTTGAACTCGGGTGAAGGACGGGGAGAACAGATGAAAGATCACCTACTTAAGGATGGGTGCATTCAACATCTTGCTTCACAAGATTGTGATTAATTGCCTTCGACCGAAATCAACTTCCAAGACTGATGTTTCAAGTTCAGAGGCCAAGCTGATGTATGCCATTCTCTTTGGAAAAAGGTTTTCTCTCCCTCACGCTGTGATGTTTCACATGTATAGAGCAATGATGAAGGACAGAGGTCAACTCCCTTACCCAAGCCTTGTTACGAAGTTATTCGGACATCTCGAATATTCAGCCTCCACAAATCTTTTGTGTTCGACCATGCGATCATATGGTGGTAGGACTGAAAATGGTGACCAAAATGCGTACGGAAGGAACTGAGCAAGGAGTTGGAGAAATTCAAGGAGAAGACTCCTGCAAAATCTCATCAAATCTCTTCTGAAAGCTAAAAGAAAAGGGAATGAGCCCATGGTTGCTCCATCCAAGAGAAGAAGAGCTCTCCTCGTTGAGGATGAAGATGATGAGGAAGACATCACCATCTCTGCATTGGCTTTGAAGAATTTAAGTCGTCCTATTCCACAGAAAGAATCGGAACAAATGACGAAAGAAGTAGAGGAGAAGGAAGAAGAAGAAATAAAAGCTGAAAAAGAAACATAGGAGGAAAGACCTGAAGAAGAAAGAAGAGAAGAAGGAGAACCTAAAGAACACTCTTCTCCACCTGTAGGCATGGAAACAGGGGGAGATCAGGAGAAAGGAGTGAAGTCTTCATTTCCTTATGCAAGTGAAGGAGCCAGTCGCTCACCAGCAGACCCAGAGGATGTTTATGCATCTCGGTTTCCAGAGGAAGGTCATGAAGTTTCATCGCCAAACCTGCGAGATTATGCTGATCTACCATCGTCTGCATTTACTCCATCAGATCGAGCCAAAGCAAATACTCAGACTGATAATGGAGCAGATTTTCGCAGAATCATGGATATTCTCTTGGAGATGCGAGGTCAAATTTATGCCTTGGGATGCGAAGTTCAAAGCTTGAAGAATGAAGGTCAAGCTTCTTCATGTTCATTGAATGATAAAATGCAAGCCCTCTCTGTTCAGAATCAGGCCAATGCCAAGAGTGAGGAGATTGCACAACTAAAGGAAGACTTTAAAAGGCTGGAAGGCCTCGTTCGATCTATGGAAGATTTCCAGCTTGTCCGTTCCCAAGCAATCTTGACTTCATCTCATCCTTTTTAATGATGACAAAAAGGGGGAGAGATGCAAGATTTGAACAAAAACTTTTCATTCATTAAACTTTTAATTGTTTGTTGGATTGTTTTGTGGTTTGAACTCGTTTGACTTTGTTTTGTGTCCGGATGAGAACCGAACTAGACTTGGACTTGACTTCGCTTCTATTAACTAATATTGATATCTTATGGATGGCTTCATCATATCTTTGGACTAACCTATTTTCTGTGGTTTGCAGATTCTAGTGTTATTCATGTTAGCCATTTATCTCTATAAGATATGCATATGTGTTTGAGAAATGTTTTGCAGGTCAAAGATATCCAAATCTGCAGGAAAGTTTTGTCACCATAAAAAAGGGGAGATTGTTGGAGAAATCTTCTTGAAGTGTTTTGAAGTTGACAAAACGTTTCTATCAGTCTAGTCTCGAAGGCTTGAGACTGGGCTGTTTAAAGTCTGAAGACCTCCGGACAGCCAGACTCAAGACTCAAAGTCTATCCTCATTGACAGTCTCTAATCCGTTGAAGAAAGGTTATCCATAACTGGATGTTTTGTTAAAGATTTAACTTTATCAACTGGAGAAGATCTCGTGGCTGGAGAAGACATAACGGAGTCCTTTGATTGATCAAAGATTGACTCGATAATTGAAGATCCGGTGATTGCCTAAATATTATTGGAAGGTTCTCGCTTATGGAAACCGAGATCCGATTGTATGGGCGAACATGATTGATGGGCTATCAACACGTTCCTTTAATAGCTTGAACAATCTTCCTAATTGATTCTGTCCAACGAGTAGATTGGAGGAATTCCTTTAGTAAGTGCCAACGGGTATGATGGCATAAAGGAGTATATAAGAAAGACGGTCTTAGTTGTTCAAGGTGTGCGCGATAGAAGAATTCCAAAGTCTGAAGCTCCTTTTGTTTAGACAAATCCTTTGAGCAAATACTTGTATACAAGAGAGTCTATATTTGTGAGAAATCTTGAGGAGGTGTGGTAGAACATCCACACTTTGTGGAATCAAGGCAAAGCTGTGCTGTAACTTCTCTTTTGTTCATAGTGGAATCCAGCCAATAGGCTGTCAGTGAAGAAGAGTGGACGTAGGCTTGATATAAGCCGAACCACTATAAACCGCGTGTTCAATTTTCTCTTCTCTCAGTCTTACTTTGATTAACGTTTCCTTCTACTGTCTAGTATTGTGCAATTGTTGAAGAAAAATCTTTTATATACCTATTCACCCCCCTCTAGGTACTCATACTAGTAATATCAGCTAGGTAATCATTTGATTTGCATGGCATTAGACACTTGGTGAGTTCCTCTCACCACTTGTCATTTTCCTCATGCAGGTTGATGGGCCTCCCTTGGGCTAGGCTTCTCCCTCCTTCGGTCAACTACTTCATGGGCTCCTTGGGCCAAGCTTGGTCGGCTGAATGGTGGGTAATTGTGGGCCTCCTTTGGGCTGTCTTGGGCCTTAACTAAATCAACCCACATTTGCTCCTTAATCCACCTTAATTCCCCACTTAATTTCATAATCTCAAATACTCACTTGGTTATATAAAATTGCAACATTCATCAAATGACAATCCAACTTATAAAGTATACGGCCAAGAACAAAAATTTTCCTTATCAATTTATTCATTAAATGCTCGGCCTTGATTATTTGTAATCCATTGGTCTAATGCCTATAATATAACCCAATGGTGCTTCCATCACCTATTCATGGTTTATGTATATCCAGGGGTTGTCACGAAATTTTAGGATGCCACGTAAATTGCCTGAACGTCAATTTTAAAAGAACCAAAACTGTATTTGGGCAATTTGGTTAATCTCCTGAGGTAAGTATCTTCCCACAATCATGTTCATTTCAAGTGTTCAAAAAACCATTTAACTACAAATTGACAAGGATGATACAGGGAAGCAAAAATGATTTTCAAGCACCATCCTTCCTTCAAATCAATAACTAAAACACTCCAACGACGATAATAATAGTCATATCAAGGCTTTGTATTGTGGAATTGTATATCAAATTGAATTCGAGACACGATACCTTGTCCAATGGGTCAGTCAAGCACTAATACCATGCACCCATCCTGAAAACATAAATAAACGAACAATTTCCAATGCTAATTCGAGTTAATCATCAGGAAATGACCTCTCTCATCATATTGACAAGTAAGGTAATGACATAAAATAAAGATGCAAATTTGAGCGAGATCAGAATACCCAAGATTTATTCAAGATTCGACTAGTATTTTGCTATGACAAAGTCAACCACTTCCCAAATTTTCCTTTTTTTCTCTGGTTGAAAGACATTCATTCATACAAAGAAACGAACCCTACTAGGGTTAGACAATTGAGTTTTTGAACATAAAATATTCCCTAGGAAAGATGGGGTAAAGAATTGAGAGGGAGAGTCTTGTTTCGGTGGGCCTTGGCGACATAATCAATGGCTTGACTAGTCTCTTAGAGGCAGTGGGTGATTAAGAAAACACAGTCCTCAAATTTGATGTGTGACCAATCTAAAGTTCTTCAAACTTTCCAATTCCAATAAATCCCATGAACATTCTTGTACACTCAAATGAGCGGATGGTACCCCACTTATGTCTCGTGAATTTCCACCACTTATGGCTCGTGAATTTCCACCCCCTCATCCATATCCCACCAAATCAAGAGCTTCATTTTTAATGTCAACCCAAAAAAAGGAAATATATAAAAAAGAAGAAGCAATAGACACTGACTTCACCAAATAAATGTGGAATAATAGCATTATACTCACATTGTCAGTCCATTACAAGCATGTAATGGACAGTATGATGTAGCATACACCGTGGAAAAATTGGATCCAAACAACAAGAAGCAAAGTTCTTGGTAAACGATGAAAGTTAGAAGTTGAATTTTAGAGCTTTGGTCGGCCGTAGAGTGTCCTTTGTATTTACGGTTTTGATTTAGATGATAAAATGTGTGGAATAAGGAGTAAAGATCGAAAATCTTCTTGACAATATACTTTATTGTCAGATTTTCAGAATCTAACATATATGTTCTAAAGGATTAGCATTGTCCTATGGTGGCCTAGTGTTGCTTTGCCCTTCCATAAGTCCTGGTGCCAAGATACTAGCCATAGAAGATCTTTAGCTCAAAAGTAAAAACACTTTTATAAACCAAGCACTTGGCTCTAATACCAATTGAAAATGCTAGTATGAACACCTAGAGGGGGTGAATAGGTATAAAAACAGATTCTGCAAAATGCAGTGAAAACCTTTACTTTTAACCCGAGTCTGAATAATAACAAACTTTTGAAACTGAGTCTGAAGAACAACAGACTTTTGAGCGAATTCAGACTTTAGCAGTTAAATAGAACTACGAATAAAATAAAGAAATTTAGGAAAGAAAATAAGAACACAAGGTTTATAGTGGTTCGGCTTAGATCAAGCCTATGTCCACTCTCCCACGCTAACAGTCTTCTAGCTAAATTCCACTATGTAATCAACAAGAGAATACAACTTTGAGTGCAAATACTTAGTAGTAGATCGCACTATCTCACTAAGCCACTCTTTTGGTATTTCTCTCACGATCACAAACGTTTAAGCTCACCAAAGACAAGTGTATGCTCGAAAATTGCTCAGACTTTGGAATTATAAATTCTACGCTCCGTCTCTTATTTGCTCATCGGTCCTTCATCTCCTTAAATACTCCTCCACTTCCAAACTAGCCGTTGGACAATATCTTGAGGATCGTCTTCCAATCTACCCGTTGGACAAATCTGTATCTAGAAAATTTGGTAGCCGTTGAGTGACAAAAATAGAATCCCAAATTGATTCCGATCGCCCATACAAATAGAACATTGGTTTTCATAAGTAGAGCTTCTCGTATAGAAAGTTTTTTTTTTTTTTGTGAAAGGTAAGAATATAAAGTTTTTGTCTTCAAGATCTAATTGTCAATCAATTAGATTGAGTCAATCAAATCAATCTTAATGTAGAATCTAAACCAGAT